>NW_020450949.1:961727-982485 GCF_003343035.1 Apteryx rowi | reverse complement strand
GGCCACCGCTGCCCCCGGCACCCGGCACGGCCGAAACGCGCGGCGCAGGGGACGGAGGCAGCGTCGCCTGCGTGCGCCAGGGCTGCCGTTAACCGACTGCTTCCCCTTGCAGGGCTTCCCGGCCGGTCCCTTCCGCCAGCACTGTGCGCTCTAAGGGGATTTTGTTTTTCTTTGCTCTTAATTAAACCTCGGAACTCAACTTGAGTTGAAAATAAAACCGAGTTTGTTAGCACAGTTAAAAATATATATGCACTCTGAGACCCAAACCTCTGTAGGTCCTTAGGTTTTAGCTGTTTAAATGAGTTGAATCCAATATCTAATTTCCAACGGCACAGTTCTTCTCAGATTTTCCTCTCCCAATCAATACAAATCCCTTTGGCGTGGCATGCATGTACCACTTTTATAAATATCCATATTTTCGCGCAGTTTTGCTTTGGACAGCTCWAATGAGAGAGGACATTTACTGCATTATCAATGACCCTCTCGCAGCCACCTTAGCGGGACAATTAGGGACTCATAACGAATCAATTGCTATCGACTCGGGCACTCCGTCGGCGCAGAGACTAACGGCAGGAATAGCGAGGGATCTCCGGAGACGACGGCTCGGGCGAGGAGCCGGCGCGGCGCTAGAAGAGCCCCGAGCCGGCGGCTGTTGCTAGGGAAGGGAATAGCACTTCCCTGCTGCCTGCCGCTCCGCTGACAACAGCCGCGCGTCTAAACTTCGTCCCTCCCGGAATTAGATCATCTTCACCCTGTTTGCGCCTYGGCGAAGCGAGACACGCGGGGGCGAAGCCGTGCGGCGCGGCGCAGCCGCTACCGCAYGGATCCGTGCGCCCYGGCGCGGCCGCTACCGCACGGATCCGTGCGCCCCGAGCGAGGCTCCGGCTGCTCTCGGGCAGCACCGCGCCGACGTTCGTCCGCACGCCCCCGCCGACCCGACGGGCAGGTTTGGCCCAGCAGAGACGAAACGGCGCAGCTCGCCGGCGCTGCACATGCTACCGTTTGGAATCATTTCTTAAGGGTCGTTTTAACCTCCAAAAAATGGAACSACATAACCGAATACATGCAAACGATCAGTAAATCTACGTTAGCAAACGTGGCACAGTCGATACAGAGATTTCTCATGATTTTAAGGGCTGGAAAAAGTCACATTTAAACGCTCAGAAAAACCTCAGCATTCCAGAAAAGAACGCGAGGGGTTAATTTTTTTCCAGCATAAAGCTTATTTTTGTGCTACGTTCTAAAGAGCCTTTTTTAAATTAAAAAAGCTGAAATTCTCCAAATCAGTTTGCCAGAACACTCCAGGACTGCTGCAGGCTAAATTTCTCCATGTACATATACACAGCAGAAAAAATTTAACAACATGTAATTAAAATGATTTAATAAGCCCATTTGTGACATATTGCACATGGTGCTGTTGAAAGCGCTGTGACACGCTGATAGGAGATATTCGCCTTTTGTCCTACAGAGTGGAACAGTTCTCGGGTACTGCACACGAGCAACAAAGGCAGCTATTGTTTGATCCGAGAAGATACTGTGCAGGAAAGTGCAATTTTCCCTCCTGCCTCTAAGTTTTACAATGTTCAAAGGCAGAAGTGAATATTTAAATTTGATGGCAGTCAGAATCTCCAGCAGTAGTTAAAACTAATAGAAAGAAACCCACTTGTAAGAGAGCCTGATGAGATTCCAGCGATTTCAACACTAACAATTTCCTCGTTCCCTCCCTCCTTCCCCGCGGGGAAGCAGGATTATCTGTAATCCTCCCGGAGACTCTATTCTTGACGCATTTTACCTCCCGAGCAGAGGACACGGGCAGCACGCACGCCAGCGGGCAAGGCAGCAGATTGCTCCCCGGTCCTCCCAGAAAGCAGAGCCTGAACGATTACCAGCACGGCCTGCTTTCACGCGGCTCTTTGTGCGACTGTCGCACCTTTCCTGACATCCCTCTGCAACGGTGAAGCCTAGTGAGATGCGACGGCCGCCGAGGCAATTGCCCTGACCGTCACCCGTTAYGGATCGAGCAGCCCCACGTCCCGCAGGAGCACGCCGGGGCAGAGGACTGCTGACACCAGCTTCGGGGCAAGCGCAAAACCGAACACCGGCAAACGTCTACAGCCCTTTCCCGGCGGGAAGGGGGATGACATCCTGCCCGCAGCTCCCATGGCACAGTCCAGTTGCCACTGGGATTTGCCCCAGGTGTTCCCCAGGTAAAGCGGGAAGCCACCCTTGGGTGAAACCCAGGGCTGGTAAAGGCGATGGAGAGAGGAATGGAGGAGTGGGCTGTCTTCTAGGACATCAGCTAGCGAATGCAGCGKACGGCATTGGCAGCGGGATTTAAATGCCAGAAGGAATCACTGCCTAAGCAGGGACAAGGAGGCGCTGAATCGACAATCCATCAGTCCATCAGCAGAGATTCAATACAAGCGGGCCGAGCTGGGCTCCTGATCGAAGACACTAAGATACCAATGAGCCAAAGGCGGTCGCAATTCCAATTTACGAGACCAGGGATGCATACAGTAATCGTATTCATAAAAGCAGAGTAGTGCCTAATAAGCACTCACACTTTTAGTAGTTTTTACCAAGATTAATAAATCTGTTGTTGGGAGGATTCCTCTACTCAGTGTGCTTTCTCTTCTGCTTTATGTTCCCCACCTGGCAAGTCGCAAATCTCAGAGGCTAGTCAATAGTAATTTTTAAGAAACCAACAACTTTTTTCCACTATTGCACTTAATGAGGGAGCAGAGCACGGCCACAACAAAGACGGATTGTGGGGAAAAAACAATGGGAAGCAAAGAAGAAATTTATCAAGCACTAAGATCTTGTGATTGCTCTGGCAAATGAAAAACACTTCATTTTTCAGAAATAATTAAAAGGCAGTGATGTGTTAAAATAAGCCAGGAAAAGGTAAAAAATACTGAAACCCTGCAGAAACTGCAGAAAAGCCTGCAACTACACAACAGATATCCCAGAGATATCTTAAGAAATAACAAATGTTTTGAGCTTTGGCTCTGTGATTTTTGAGGTCACTCGAGTTTGAGTCTGAAGGGTACAACATCTTTTTCTCCTACATTATCAACCATTTCTGTGGAAAATGGTGTATTTGCTTCCTGAAATATAAGACATAAGATCATCATGGTAGGAGTTGGAAACATTGAAAAATAACCCAACTATCACTGCTAAAGCCAGCAAAATTTTCTAACATGCTTTTTTTTTTTGGGGGGGGGGGAACCCCTCTCTCAATTTAAGTTACCATTGTTCAGCACATTTAAAAAAGGTTGCTCTTTTTAAATGTTAAAACCATCCTCTTTACTATAGACATTGCAGAACGTATACTGTTATCTGAATCACATTTTCACTTTACCAAAAGGTGAGGCAGTCAACAAATTCCCTATCTTTTCCAAGTCCCTTTCATTTAAGAAATTTTTCACAAAATTGTTTCTTAGCTTCATTTCAGACTGTCCTGATGTTAACAGGAGGAGGAGGAGAATAAATAAATAAATAAAATGGAGTTCTGAGAAAAAACGGCTTCATTACAATAAATGTAACCTCGAATTTTGAAATGCAAGGGCAGTACCTCTCTCTCCCATTTTTCTCCCACCTAGGCATAGAATACTAGTTTAGCAGGTTGAAGGACCTAGAATTATTGTCCAGCTAGACCACATGCAGCAAAATTCAGCGTTTCAGGAATCAGAAAGCCACGCACTAGCAAGAAACTACTTCATTTTTCCTCGCAGGACTCAAGACCTTAACCTTTGAGGAAGGAGCTATTGAATGGATAACACGCGTCTTCAATGCCTGCGCTAATTATACAGCGGACAAGAATAGCTCGGAAGGTGCCATTTGTCTATTGTCTTGATAATACAGGATGGAGAAATCTGGGCAGAATATCTAGTTACTCAAAAGGACTCTGGTCCATCAGGTGCAGATTTATAAGCTTTAATAATTGATCAGAGAAACTCTAGAAATGTCACTGAGTAACCAGAGCAGCTGGGAAGCAGTTACCGCAGTCCCTCAGGGACGTGTGACTAGTTAAGGATTGTCAGCAAAGCCTTTACCGGTTTCTAAGGCTTTTCTACGCTTCTAGACGAAAGATAAAAATTATTTGTAAGTGTGCAGTTCATCCCTACCTTCCCGTTGGCTCCCCCCGGCGCACAGAAGACATACTCAAGCTGGAAGAAGACTGCAAACGCCGGGTGACGAACCATTTCAGTCAAATGAATGCGACTCCTCAGAACCAGAGCTTGACCTGCTCTGCTGTGTTGGAGCATGACAAAAGGGAGGATTAAAAAGCAATTGCCAAAAGTATTTATTTGGGATGCGCGGTTGACTCTCTGCTGTGCGAGGCACTGAGCAAAGCACCAGAAAACAGGCTGACAGACAGCACAGGGAGGCACCCAAGCTTCAGTCTGACAAAAAATGCCAGAAGCGGAGAGGGGAGAGGCAGGGTCCGCAGCTCTGGCCCTGCAGGCAGGAGCCTGCCAGGCGTGAGAGGAAAAACTGGGGCCCCGGGCAAGGGCGACAGCCCCGCAGCAGCAGCTACGGGTTCTTGCTCTTTACCTTGCTCTGGAGCCGGAGCCCTGCTTCCCGAGGAAGCTCGCCGAGCGCCCCCGAACCACCTCCACCTCCGGCACCAGCACAGCCACCTGCGGCGCCTGCACAAAGCACAGGCCGTTGTGGACGCCAACGCGCAGCCGTCGCTCCTGAACGGCGACCGTGTTGCCGTCCGGCGTGGAGTTAGCCTGGGGGACACAAGTTTTCCAGAAAGGATAAATTACAGCCTGGAAGAGCAACGCACRTCTGGGAGACGCGCAGCAGCAGGCTGGAGGGCAGGTTCCCCGGGGCCGAGGAGGGAAGGAGGAATCCTCTGCCAAGGCAGAAAACGCACTAACGCTGCAGATGCCGTTCAGCTGGCACGGCTGGATCAGCCCCTCTGCAGAGGCATCGCCCCATCATCCCTCCCTCCCTCCCTCCCGCTCCCGCAGAACAGCCGCGGGCCTCGGCTCCCACCCGCGCAGCCCCTGCACCGGCCAGGGCTCAGCCATCTCCTTGGAAGAGAGGTCTTGCGTGCACGAATGAAAAAGTCCGCGGAAAAGCAATGCCCTGGGTCTGATCCTGACCGGGACTGCCGGCACGTGCGCAGGGCAGACGGGGGTGCGCTCGGCGCCCTGCAAAGCCGAGCCGGCAGAGCGGGAACGGCCCGTGACGGGGCGGGGGGCACCCTGCAACCCCGGCACGCGTTCGCGCGGCTCGGCTCCCTGCCAGGGCCTCTTCCTGAGCCACCGGAGCGCGCCCAGGGGCTCGTGAAAAGGAAAATTTAGGCAATCAGTCATAAACTAATAAAAATGGAACCTGCCCCAGAGTGATTGCTGGATATTAAAGTGTTTCATCTTAACAGCAGATTCAGTGCAAATCTGACAAATAAACAAGGACTTTGCTTGAGGTCTCTGTTGCTCACTAAATGGTACGACTCTTAAAGAGACTTAGTAGAACAAACATTAAATCTCATCTTTCCACTCTTCAATACAGAGCTGACCGAAAGTCTACTTATTAGGGTTTGCCTATTCAAAACAAAACCTGCTTAGATTTCTTTTGGATTAGTACACAGGAATTTTAAGTAAAGCAAGAAAAAGACTTTCCTAGCAAAAACAGGATGCTCTAAGCAAAACAAATACACTAACGGAATTTATCTAAATGTTTCCACTCCACCTAAAAACAAAGCACTGACATTATTGCTTATTTATCACACTTTCTCCTGTTGTAATTCTATTGGCACTACCTTAAGCAAACGATCATCGTTTAGTAGATCCAGCAGTTCTTCCTCAAATTTCTCCAGAGAAGGGTACAGATGGATGGAGAGTTTATCCAGATAGCACGTGACTGGTTTCATGAGCCGCGGTTTCAGGAAGCAATCACCTGCAAAGACAAGGYGGCCAGCCACCCGTCACACCGCGGTCCGGGAGGGGGTCCCTCACCTCCCCATCCCGGGTCCCGCTGCCGCGCRGGGAGGCAGCAGCCAGGAGGCAACGCGGGCGCAGAGCCCTCGTCCTTCCCCAACCCAGCTCAAAAAAGGAACATCTCAGGGCAGTTCATGTTCTCCTTCTAAATGCTGCTAATAATAAATTCYGCCATTCGACCATCTGATAAGAGCGCGTTATACAGAGTAGCATCTGTTACYGTTTCAGCTAAGTTTCCTGACGCTACCTATACTCCTCTCCAGCAAGTGTAGCGTGTTCTCCCCTCTCCTGCTATTAAATTTACCATCCTGAGCCTAATAAAATACGATAGCCATCAAGCCTCCCTGTCTCCTCAAGCCTGACAGCTCAACAAGCACTGCAGGGCAGCGCTGCGGGGGCGCGCGGACTCAGGCAACCCTTGCCATAGTAAAACGACCAAGCAATTCCCATCAGATCAGGCCACGACAAGCGCTCTGAATTTCACGGTGATTCTGAACCAGAGCCGGCTTGTTTTCCTTCGGCTCACAGCCGCAAAGCAAAGGAGCCGCGAGGGCGAAGCCCTGCCCGGTGCCTGCGAGCGCCCAGCGCCGGGCTCGAGACGCCTCTGCCGCAGGGCGCGAGGCGGCAGCGCGGCCCCTCGGGCTTCCTCCCGCRAGGCGCCCGGACCAGCGGGCCCCAACAAGCCTCCGGCGTACGAAAGGGGCAGAGGCCAGGCGCTCCCGAGAGCGGGATTAAACAGGCCGAGTCCACGGGTTAGAGAAGGGATCTCTGGGCCCCGAGGAACGGAGGCGCTCCTAACAAATCAGGGCTAGCAAAGCCGGAGTCTGCCTTAATGCAATTTTAGAAATCAAACACACTTTACACGTTCCACATCCTCTGTTATCTTATGCTTCAGTCTATCAAATTACAGGGTACATTTTGCCTAAACTACCCCTTGTAAACTAATTTCAAGCATCCTGTTCCTTTATATCCAGCATATTACTGCTCTTTATTGCTTGGTTCTTTTGCTTAAGGGAGGGAAAAGCAGAAGCAAAGGAGTCTGCTAACTTCTGCTAACAAATTTTTCCTTCAAAACAAAAAATTAAAAAWTTTTTTCACTAAAAGTAGTAGTTAGAAACTTTAGGCTTTTTGCAGCAAATTGAAYGTAAAGTCACTAACTGGAAGAGCGATGATGAGCAGCTCCGCGGCTGGGCAGGCAGGATGCCACAGCCACCATCCTGTTACTCTTACACGCAGTCTCACCTTCCCCAGGTCTCCCAGCTAAGCATTCCAGTTCACCCAGCCTCTCCAGCACCCGCGTGCCTGCAGACCACCTCCTGCTTCCCTGCCATGCCGGAGGCTGAGGAACACACGGCAGCCAGCGATTACCCGTAATTCTGGGGAGCACACGCAGCTCCACGTGGCCTCTCTCTCCTGCTGAAGYTGATGCTCAAGAGATGGTTTTTGGCAAGAAAATTAATAGAATTAATACAGTCATCTGGCCAGTGATGCAAAAGTAAAAGCCAGGAAACCAACATCCATGGCTTTGTGCGATTTTAATGCCAAAATAATACTTCTCTCRTCAGCCACAAGATGGGACTAGAGCTCTGTGCTGCTGGAGGAACGTGATACACACACACGGAGATGTTTACYAAGGATGCAGGGAAACCTAACTCCTACCTGCTAGTAAGGGCAAAGGCTCCAAAAGCTGGCAAAACGGTTACGAAAACGCTTTAGAGGCCTGTGTCACAAGTGGTTCTGCTCCTAGATTTTCAGACTGTCGCCAGCTCTCTGCCTATGGCCAAGGGCTCAGAGGACGCTGCTGTTCCTCCAGCCACGCCACGCTGCAGCCGTTTCACTGGGATGCTTTCAGGCGGTGGTCTCAGCAGTGCTGGGGACTCAACTGCTGTGGAGACCTCGCTGCAACATTAATGCTTCCAACATCAATCGATGCAAACCAAGAAGTGGTCGTCGGTAGGGTTTTCTAAGCAGCAAGCTGAAGAATAATTCAACTGAAGAATTGATACTGTCTTTTTATTCTCTGAATTTTCAGATCTGTGTCAGAATCTCATCCCTCCGGACTCACCCGATCTCCAGCTATCCAGAACACCATCATGAACGAGGACAATTTTAAACAAGTTGTAAAGGCTTCTCCTAAGACTCAACTGAATGACTGTAATTAAAGGAACCATTATTTATCCACAGCAGTTTCCAGGCAGTAAAGCAATTAACAGAAAAGAGAACAGAATGAAACCATTTTGACATTTTTAAGGAATAGATGCAAAATGCTATGACTACATCTCTACGAAAGGAAAATTCCAGAGAAGTCCATGATACTCCTTTCCAAGTAAAAAGCAGAGGGAATTAGCTCAATACTTAATGCCAGAACTCAGGAGAATGTTTCTAACACCCCAAGAATAGTAATTTCTGACATGGAAATGAATTTTTAAAGTCAGAACAGACCAGCAGGACATGCAGTTTGACTTCCACCGTAACACAGACTAAAGATCCTCATCTCATTAAAGTGTTCAAGCGCTTCCTTGAAGAGACCTCCAGGCTGACAGGCGCCGGTGATGGAGACTACTGAGTCCCTAAGTAGGCAATTCCAGCGAGGAACCAGGACTGCTAGCATTTCACAACCCGGACGAGTCAGACATTTGGAGGAACCRTCTCAGAGTCCCAGGTTTGGAGCGTGTCCTACCCCCATCCTCCTCCTCTGGGCCCTGSCAGCCAGGCTTCTCTGCAAAAGAAGAGCTCAGCATGCTGCCTGGGAACTTATTAAAAAGCATTTCAAAGCAGCAAGGTCATCTTCCCCCTTTGACGTCATTTTGCCCGTTAGCGACACAGTCCCCCGGGGTTTCAGATTAGCCCAGATTAACGCGCGTGAGTTTTGGGGAGGTCAGAATGGGCTTTATGCYGCCACACCAGGCGGGGAGTTTTCTCCCTTGAACAATTCATTCCCTTCAGAGTTTCACAGTGGGGGCTCTATTAAAGCATAGATGGTTTCAGGCTACATATTTTACTGTTGTTGTAAATATTTATGAATTGCATAGTCCCTGCTGCAAGGCTCTATAGAGCTCTGTTGGTTTAATTATCCAGTGACTGAGATTATTCAGAACCTTCTGGAGTTTAACGCTTTAGGGAACAGACCACGGTAGGAAGAGCAAAAGGCTGCCTGGCCACGCTTGCCAGTCCCCGATTCCTCGCCTTTTCACCAGACCACGTCATTCCTTTCGCCCTCCAGACACGAACCAAAACGTTGTAATCTTTAGCATGGGAAGCTCACAGTGGATATTGAGAAAACCTTTAGAATAGATATATTCAGGCGCTGAAACGGATTGCTGGTGCAGGAAGGAGAAGAGGGGGGGAAGAGACCTAGGCAATAAGAACAAATTAGCAAATCTGTATGTGGGACAGACAGGTGCAGCTGCTCCTGCCTCGATGCGAGCTCAGACCGCGAGTTCTCTCAAGGTCTCCTCCTGCCCTACTTTCTCCARTCCCGTAATCTCTGCAGCAGTTTGAGCTCTGCATTACTCTGCTTTCTGGATAAAACGCTCCATATGTTTGTTTTCCTTGCATGAAGCAGTTGAAAGCAAATTCCTCGTTTACTCCTGCAGTCCTCTTTACTGTCGCTTGCTTGTGTCACCGTTAGGCTTTATAACGCCAAATGCTGCCTCTCAYAGCGGCAAGCACCCTTTGAGAAAGGCCCTTCCTGGAGGGCGCCTAGGAGAGGCCACAGCTGATCATTTTGATTCGATGCACGGGTGAGGGGGTGCCAGGGCCCGAGCAGAGCGCTGAGCGGTGCGAAGGGCCTAGCTGGGCCTGGCCTAGCTCTGCATCTGCGCACGAGTCCCTCGGGCCATCAGCTTACCTGTCACCCGCCTCGGTTCACCCGGMTGAGAACAAGGACAGACTTGCCTGCTCACAGAGGAGCTGCAAGTCTCCGTCAATGACTTTTGTCAAGCGCCTGCCGATCCCGCACGAAGGGTAYGGCCTCGCTCAGCGCGCCGTCTCCTGTACGGACGCTCATCGCTTCCGCGGCTGCACATCTCACCCTGTGCTCAGCGGATTCATCTGACAAGACTTGTGCTAAACTTCCCTCTTGGGTAATGCCCGTGACGGCAGAGCGTATTCAGCAGGGACGAGGCCAGCCCAGGGCACAGGCCTTTTCTCCAGCATGCCCCCCTGTTTCCGTTCTCCTTGCGGAGGCAGCAGATGCTGCCAGGAGACGCGTTCCCGGGAGCGGCACCTGATGTCCTGGCACATGGCAGAAGCAGTTACTTGGGAGCTGCATCTGGGACTGCTTTGTATTCAGGATCCCGACGGCCTCCTTTCTGCTCCCGAGCAGCCTGCTCCAGTAAACACGTTCACGCTTCTTTGAGCCTCTGCACTGCTGCATTAAGCCGAAAGGAACTGTACTGTGGTATCGTCTACACGGCCAACCCACCCGGATATCCGAGTTCTGGCCTCTCAGGTTGCAGGATAGACACTCTGAAATTTCACCTGACTCCTCATTTTTTTCTCCATCTCCATCCAGAGAACTGCCAGAACCGTCAGTTGTACCCCTTTCCGTGCCATTTCCACGCACGCTGAGGGAAGGCCGCTTCCAAAGCGGCAGTGGGTGCTCCCTGCGTACAGTCCGAGGTGTGGACACTCCGATCTCGGTGCACAAAGTCCCCGTCGTGTGCTGGCTGCTGCAGAGACTCTGGTTACTCCTCGTCTCGGCAGCCTCTTGCTCCTCGTTACTTCTGAGGAAACCTTCGGCTAAGCACCCTACGGTAAACAGCTACCCTCCTGCCTTTTTCTGCACGTATAAACACCGTGGGCATCTCGGAGGACAGCTGCCAGGAGGCAGCGCACTTGGACTGGGCTGCCTCTTCCCACAGCACTTGCGTAACACAGCAGTGAAGAGCCGTCAAGGCAATAAAGATACTGCTTTAAGCTCAAGCACTGAACACTAGACATTTTGAAATCACAAAGAAATCAGAAGCCAAGTACACTGTAAACCTTTCTTTTTTCACTTTTTTCCACCTATGATTTCTCMATATAACCCATAGAAAATAACAAAAGCTGGCCCATTAAGACCAGCACAGAAGCTGCCTTTCTTAAATAGGCACCAGTGACTCAAGTACCCACTGGTTCATAAAATCTGGCCGAGAAGTTCCAATGGCAATCAACTGCGTATGAGATATTATTGCAGTTTCTCTATTTATGACACTGCAGCAGTGAGATGTGACAGACTGATTGCTCTGTTTGTCAGTACATTTTGCTAGCACAATAAAAACAGAATTAACGCTCCTTGCACCTAGACGAGGGTGACATACAAATGACAGCGGGAAGCAAGAACCCGGCTGTCTGGCCTGGGAGGTCAGGCCACCACGGTTATGCCCAGCTTTGTAGATGCATTAGAGGTGTTCACAGAAGGATCGCTAACCTGACCACAGAAGCACAGACATTTAAGAGACAACTGCCACCTCAAAGGACAGATCCAGAAAGCAGTTTTCTCCCCAGATGTCTGTACACAGACCTCAAGCCCCACGGAGCTACACGGAGGGAGCTTCCCTTTCCAGGTAACCACGCTGGAGGGAGAGGACACCTCGCCGTTCTTTGCTTGCCCACGCAGCCCAGAGGCACTGCCGAGCATCCGTCGGTGCGCACAGAAAACAGACGCCACTGCCTGCTGGGCCCTGCCTGTCCTGCCCACACCCTCCACCAGGCGCCCGGTGCCCTCAGCAGCAGCACGAGAGCAGTCTCAAACAGCGTCGCTCATGCCGCGATTTGACTGACGCAGGCAGAAGCAAAAGGAAGGAGCCCTTACTTGTGTCTCCGCGCGCAGGCAGCAAGCCAGGAATTTTCTGCAGCCCCGACATCAGAAGGTTTTCAGGAAAGAGGTGAAATATTGTCTCCAGGGGCAGGTGGGGCCTTAAGGTGTACTGCAGGTGACTGTTCTCCATCACTGTCATGTACTTATTCTCTAAATAAGAGAAAACATTATGAAATGATTAAAACCATGGGGAGACAGTCTTAAAGCACTGTTGTCAGAGAAATTATCAATAAATGAACATTTTAGGAGCAAAGCAAAACCTGAATTTGAAAAGTTAGTTTTTTTCCAGCTAACAATAACGCATTCCTGAACCCCTGAATAAAGAGCCCTTTTTCATGCTCAGCTTTGTGGGAATTCTGGCTCCACAGATCTTCACATTCTGCTGCTTCAGGATAACCACGACGAATGCCAAGCTGAGCAAACAGAGAAGTAAGCAAAGCAGAAGTGCCTAGATTCACACAAAGCTGCAATAACCTAGAAAAATCCAACCCCTTTTTCAATAAAATAGTTCTTGCTGCTCCTTTATCTTGCAGTTTTTCTTGTTCTCATATTAGCAGATCTTCCAAAGAAAAGTAACAGAGCCCTTCTCAGGACAAAATAAGGCTTTTACAGAACCAGTGAAGATGCACTTTGGTATTTCTGTCCTTCATACACAGAGGGAAGCAAAAGCTTAATTGAGTGCAGGTAGCCTCAGGTCGGCTATGCGGGACACTTGCTTTTAACCAAAAATGGTAAATTCTCTATGCCCATTTTACTTCTTCAAAGTAGCAAAATCATGAGATAGGGAAAACTGAAATGACAGATGCAGCACAGCTCATCCTCCGATCATAAGCAACTGGTTCTGGAGTTGCTGTGGAAGTTTAAATTCCCTTTCAGCACCAGAATGAAGAAATCTCTATTCTGTGCATCGATGCACAACATGTCCCAAGCGCTTTCAAAAGTCTCAAGCTACGTTTCCACTTTCAAGCTGCTAAGAAGCATTTGCCATTCATGGAATTAAGAAGTTATGACTGTTTTCACATCAGATGGAAAAACAGGGTGACTCTTTCTGGCTACAAGATACACTCACTATTTCCAGTGACTATGCCGGCATCCTGAGYGCTTGGGAAGGAATACTACTCAGATACCGATTATGCCTCTCAAATAGCAACAGATCCGAGCTGCCTTCTCCGAACAAGAAGCACTGTATAGACAGCAGAAAGCTTTCTAATGGGCTGCCGCAGATGGACCTAATGTTCAGTATTTTTCAAACATCTTTACTGCCCATCATCACTGGGCAATCAGAAAGCTTATTCCTATCACTTGTCAGTGCATTCTCAGTCTTAGCTATAGAATACGTGCTTGTTTCTAGTGCTAGGAGACTTCTGTTTCAATAGACAAAAACGGGTATCTTTCACAAGGTGACTTTCTATGAAGAGCCCCACCTGGAACAAAGCAGCTATCAGCTTCCAAATCCAACAAGTCTCTTTGGAACAGAACCCTATCACTCTTACATTTTATTTCCACTACGTTGCTTATAAGAGCATTTCTAATTCTACCTCCACTTCCCTTGAAACGTGCCAGAACTGTGCAAAATTTTTTTCTTTCACAGTGCAAAGGGGATATCGCTTCTCAAAAGAAGACAAAATTATAACCATAYATACAAATAAACCATTATTTAGACTCACATTCTCACCATTTCTGCCTTGGTACTGAAACCCACCAGGCAACGCCAGTGCTTGAAACAAGGCGGCACGTGTCTGCTTAGCATTACAAGGGCACAGACCCTGGTGGGTCAGGTCAAGCTGGTTCGATTCAAGGCTGCTGGGATCCTGCCTGCCTGCAGCCCCTGCTGGGCTTTCCCACCTTTTTCTTAACCCAGCACCAGCACTTTTGTGACCGGTAAAAAGCAAAGTGAATTTTCTCTTTCCTTCTTCCCTGGGTCAGATGAGGTCACCTCTCCAGCCCCGCACGCTGGCCCGACACAGCTGTTCGGCTAGCTTCAGCCTTGGGGAGAGCAGGGAGCAAACCGGCAAGTACCAACAACGTTCAGAAGGACAAAGGTCTCAGTTACACACTCTGYAAGGCAACGTCCTCTTGTATTTCATCTTTTATGATGTGCAGTCCTTGCTTTGTGAGCCATGTCTGATCAATACGTATAAATAAATAACTGAATCCCATTTGTTTTGGGCCACGGTGTCAGCTTGTCTTGCCAGGATCCACAGAAGAACCTCTTTCCTCTCCCCTGCCTGGTAGTTTCAATCCTGCCTGGCTGATCTGCATCCACGCACATGCAGCCAGAAGCTGCCAGAAGCTTTGTATGCTAATATTGGGGGAACACATCTACCAAATAAACACAATACATATTTGGATAGTAAAGACTGCAAAGAAGGGAGTGACATGTAATATCTCGTTGCTGCTTACTTTCCACAGGATCCTGGAAAAGCGGATGCAGTAATGCACGGGGTGTCCCATGGTACAGCTTGAGTCTAAAACCAAAGAGCACAAGCCAAATATGAAATACTCGGTAAATTCATGCTAAAGCACATTTTCTGCAATGCCTCTATTCAACCTATCCCTACTTTGTTATCATGAATTCTCTATTGGGGACAACCCCATTACTGCTTTTCCAATAGTGAAGAATTCCAATCTTCTAAATCCTAGGCTTGTTTTTTGCAGTCGCAGGACCACCTTTTCCATCCCCCCAGGAGTAATTGTGTATGTTGCCGTACCACTTTAGGGCATTCACCAAAACGCTAGTGAGCTCCACTTCCCCCGTGCAGAAGGTACCTACCCTCTGTCCTTGGTAGCCAGATTTGTCGGCTCTGACTTGCTGTTGAACAGATGAATGATTCCAAACCCACACGACAGATCCTGAGAGATCCCATCTTGTTTCTTGGCTATTGCCACAACTTCCACAACAGCAGTGATGCTGGGATGGTTTAACGAGGTGTGGAAGTAAATGGTCTAGTTGAGAGATGAGGGAAGAAGGGAGAAAGGATATTTCAGATTTCAGGCCTGACTGGAACAGCTATCAGCAGATAAATTCATGTTACATGTAGCCAGCAATCCTACCGCAAAAAGAACAGCCACAAAACTTGGAGTAGCAGCTCAGAGCAGGTGACCTCCAGCAGGTGTGCTGAGCCTACTGCTCGGAAATGTCAAGCTGAAAGGGAGGCTGGTAGCCACGGAATGATTCTCTGGAGCCTCGGAGAGTATTCCCAAAAGTTGCCCTATTTACAGTCTCCATCACTTCCTTTTCTGCCCACCCCCTTCAAGGGCTCCTCCTAAAACTTTTTGGGTAGTAAAGGGGCCATCTCTGCTCCTTGGCATGTTGGCAGGTCGGTACAGTCAGTGCTACAGCATTTTTTGCTCTGCGTTTCTTTATTTATGACTCTGAGGAAAAGCATTTTTCTTGGAAAACAAGAAAATGCCCGTTTTCCAAGGCAATGTGGATTAGTAACTCTCAGGCTGCCAACTCCTTAAAAGCAGGATTTAAATGCTCATCTGACCTCCAATTTCATTGTGAGCCCTACACTGGAAAAGCAAAACGAGCTAGAAACCCTCAGGTCTGGTACAACTTTCATCCGTGCTGTGAGAAAGAGAGATCAAAGTGGTACAGAGCTGGGGGGGGGACAGAACACAGGTCATCTCCCAGGGACAGGATTTAAAGCCAGGTTAATCTTTCTATTAAAAAGTCATTATCACAGTGTCCCAGAGAAAATATTTACTGTAATCACAGACTGTCAGGAAGGGATAACTGAGAGAGACATTAACACATCATCCCAGAGAAATAAATCATTATTCTATTATCTTTTATTGCAAAATATTGAAATAATGACTGCTAGCTGCTGACAAGCAGCTGGCCTGAGACAGACAGATGCTTTGGCTTGCAAAGAACCAGAAAGCCATTAAAGCGGCTCCATTGTTAAACTAAGTTTACTGTTGTCTTCTTAAATGCTAATAACAGTTTTAATAGCACGTTCCTCTCCTCTAAACTCTGTAATAATGCAATATGAATCTTCCCAATAGAGGTCACCTTGCGTTTGCCACACTTGTGTGGACTGACCTCCCTTGCCCACATTCTTCCTGCAGAGCCACGTTATGACTTGTTTCTTTGGCCAGACTGCTGAGAGGGCAGGGCAGTCGAAACGACACCTGAGAGCCATTTAGTTCCTGCAGCCAAAAGCTCAAAATTCAGCATGTGGAGACAGAGGATTTAATTYTCCCCTCACACGCTCCTAAATCCTGTGAAGCTGCTCTCCAGGAGCCAGCAGCTACTTCTGAGCAARGAACAGCGCCTTCAGGGGAGGGCTGTACGGCCGGCTATGGAGGACATGCAGTGCAATTCAGTCAGTTCTGAAACGCTGTGAAATCCAGTCCTGTAACATCCAGATGGTCCATAATGAAAGCTCCTGCTAACTGTTCCCAACTGCAAACCAAACACCTGAAGTTTGCAGATATCACTTATTTTATAGGGCTGGTGTTCAGAAAAGCAGGCGCACGCAGAATCTGGCRTATGTCAGACAGTGGCATGTTTCTTTCTTTGCAACATGCTGTGACATAGTTCTTCCCCATCTCTCTTCAAAAAGCACAGGTTGACTGATGATTAAAACAGGGGAGAAATGCACATGCSAATAAAGCACCTCTGATACTGTTACTGATCTAAATAAATCCAAGGAGCACACCTATAATGCATGCTGAACTTCATCCTTGGCACAATGCAGTAGTCAAAATGGAAATAAAAACTATAATTAGAAAAAGTCCTGAACAAAGAGATAAAATCTCAGCTGCAATCAATGTCCAAACTGCARGGATCTGCAGTCTCCCTCTTGGCTAACTGCACAAAACTAGCCATTGCTCAGAACAGAGCAAAAGGATCTCTGCCAGCTGTGCTGTTAATCAGCCCCAGTGAATTTTGCAATTTTTCATCTCACAGCAGTGGGAGGGAGAAGGTGCCATTCTCTTTTGCTGATATTCATGATGGATAAAAACACGGTTTTGTGTAAATTTAATACCAAGGTAATGAGAGAAAACTGCTCTGCTTGGGGGCTACTGTTAATTCTCTTCCCATTCCTGAAGAAACACTGCACTCTGCTGTCAGCTCTGGAACACAACAAGCGACACACAGCAAAATAGCCAGCTGCTAACTACCCCACTACCCAAACTTGGAATTAACAGAAGACCTGAATTCTCCCCTTAAAAATAAATCAGACATGCAAGATCAGAAACCATCTTAACGTACAAGATCTGAGATAAACCACAGTCAAGAGATTATGAAGCATCAGAAGTAGAAAAGGTTTGTTGTTCTTCTTTCCTGGAACATATGCAGGAGAGGAGCGGTGATAAAACGAACTGCCACAGAAAAGCTTCAAGAGGGAAAATAGACATGGCAGAGGACAGACAGAGGACCAGATCCTGCAAACACTTAGGATCTGATGTTTTAAAGTGCTCCTGTCTAAAGCATTTGGATGCGCAGGCAGGAAGCAGGCACCCAGAGTTCTCCGAGAAGCAAACAGCCACATGCGATTTCAGTTTCATTAGGAATGAAACCATCAAAGATGACTGGCTCCTATGTAAACTCAAGGAAAAATGTCTTTTCCTTTAAAGTATTAAAAATCTTGATGGCTCATACACTGCTAGAATCTCCTTTGTCCACTCCCCATCCATCTTGCATTAACTACTGGGAGACTTAACAGGAAAAATTCTTGCCTCAAAATGAAGATGTTGCCAATCTCTGCAAACAGCAACTTCCTTCAGTGACGAAATCTGCTTAGAAGCACCCACGGGAGGCACGGCAGCTCCGGAAACTAGTGTGGCTTGTCCACGACCCCATTCCAGCACCAGCTCGGCACACTGGATGGGATCTCAGCAGCAGAATGAAAAGGACATCTTCGCTTCTGGCAAGCCAGAAAGCTGTGTACAGACTCAGCTTACAGACAGCTTGTTCCTGTAGCTCCAGCTGGCCTAGTTTCAGTAGCTGCTATTCTCACCTCTCTGTTACTGCCCCCTCCTTCAAGGTTGCTGGGGGGGGKTTTCAGTTTTTTGTTTGTTCGTTTGCTCATTCCCCCCCTTCAAAGCTCAGATGACCTAACAGGTTTTAGGTGCTCTCCTGCTCCTCTTCAATATGAAGAAAAACTAGTGAGGTTAAACCACTCTCCAGCACTTAAACCACGCAGGCTCTGCTGTGAACAACTGCAGAAGGCGCTCTGGGTTTGCTGGGAATCGTCCTCAGCTTACCTTGGAGCTAAAACGCTGCAATACCGTTCCATCTAAAAATACTTCCCTGTTATCACCCCCGTATCATACCTCATTGAAAACAACTCTGGTGGGCTGTCGCGGGACAGAGTGGAGAGGCCTCCTACTGCTCTTCCATGTTTTCCCAAAGAAGTGGCGATACGTGACGTCGAAAAGGGACAGGCGGAGCTGGTATTCAACGTCGGAGCAGCCTTCTGTCACTCTCTGGAATGCAAAAAAATAGATGCATAAGCTTTGAATCTGTCTCAGAAACATGTTATCTAAATTACCCCAAAAGTGCAGACAAAATACTTCATTATAAAATAACAAATAAATTATGTTTTTAATTGATGCTCAAGAAGCATAAACGTGGCCAAGTATACCTTACTCCATGAATTGCCTTCATCCTGCTTGCATGCAGAAACTGCTGTTCTGAAGGCAAATGGAGTATCTTTTAAAACCAGAGATTAAAGCAGCAAAGCAGAAGCTGGAAACTYGACTTTAAATAAATAATAAAGTGGTAAAATATTTTTTAATGCCTAGAGGCTTTAATTAGAAATGCCTATCCAAGTTAAAAATTAACACATAAAACTAACTCAAATTTTCAGGCAAAAACATAAGGGATTTAGATACCATTAATAGTATGGGGAGAGCTACAGTTAGTTCCTCCAAAACAAGTTAATCTCGTTTCAAATGTCTCAACTTTTCTGAGCTCTGGTCTGAAAATACAGCAAACGATACTCAGCAGCTGTAGCAGTGTCCTGTTTTTCTAATCGGAATGCAAGAGAATTTTGAAATAGGTTGGTACTTTTCTGTAGAGGCTTGTAGGAGGGGAGAATGGGGTTTTTTTTGTTGTTTTTTAAGTCAGTAAATAGGCACGACTGTTTGCAAAGCCCAGAGACAGAACACTCCTTTACCTGTTTAATGAAAGCCCCTTCGATATACTTCAGGACACACTGAAAAGTGGTTGACTCCTGCGGGATATTTCGTCTCCGCTGGGAGTGTGGAGGAACAGTGAGATTTTGCATAAAAATCCTTTCCCATTCACTCATCTTGCTGTTTAGAAGGTCGCCTCCTCTTCTAGGCATCTGCTACAGAGAACGTTCATCTGGAAAATAAAGCCYGTTTTAGGGAAATGCATGCTCAAAACACAGTGTATTAAAACCGGCACAAGGAGAAATTGCTAAGAGCAGCGTACAGGTCACGAAAACCATCACGGTCTTGGGGACCCAGTGTCCAGGATCCAAAGGATTTACGGAGAGAGTAAGACCTCCCTTCCCAGGTCTCCTGCTGCGACAGCAGGCTCCGCTAGCTTCCAAATTTGCACAACAAGGATGAAGTGCATTTTCGACAATAAACGCACAAATSCTGGAGGTGCTGAGAAGTAGAGCAAAAAGGGCAACGCCAGCAGCCAGATAAGAGACCTCTGCAGCAGTACTAGAAACGCGGGTGCAAAGGGTCCCGAAGACGACCGTTAGCTAAGGGAGGACCGAGCGAGTCTTCCCAGTGCTGCATGAAGCTGCGATACTCTGTCGCGCTGCTGGATGGCAGCATCTCCTGTTACTGGAGATCCCAGTGGAAGTTTGTTTCCCGCTCGCGCTTTGCCCGGCACCTCGGCAGCATCAGGAAGCCTGCGGGCAGGAGGGGTTCGGAGCCCCCGAGCGCCAAACCTGCGGCCCCACATCGCCCTCTCCTCCTTCCACAGCTTGTGCGCGAGGCACAGGCTGGTTTTGGTCAGCACAAGAATTTGAGCAAAGCAGACGACTTTGAAGAGCTGAATGGGCTATACCTAASAGGTTCGGTGAAACTCTCCTCTCCGGTTTTCTGCGCTGTCTGCACTCGAGTCTAAGCCCCGAACATCTAGAAAGAAGGACAGAGAGTATTTCTAGAGCATCTACCCCAACACGAGAAAAACCACAACATAAGAGCAAGACTAAACATGCATAAAAGCAGCAATGTCCAGCAGGGAGTTGCCTGCTATAACTGCACTCAGTAACAAGAGGGTGAGGGATTGAAGCCCGGCAGGCACGCGCCCAGAGAGGAGCCAAGGAAGCAGCCAGCCGCGCGTCCTGCTCAGACCCATGCATGTCGGGCTGTTGTGGTTACCGCTCTGACTGCCACAGAGCAGCCAGGACGCGCGTTCAGTGCCCTGCAAGGGCCCGGCTCGCACCTTTAACGAACGTCGCTTGTTAACGTACAAGACCCACCAACTTGGGGCGATCTACGGCACCAGCGCTGCCGCCCGCGACGGCGCCGAACCCCGACACCTGGGCAAGGCGCCGGGGGCCGCGGGTCCCCTCCTGCCTGCCCCGAGGCGGCGCAAACCCGCGGGTGCAGCACGTCCTCGCATGCCTATAGCGACAGGACATACGGACGGGCGTATAGGTGTACACCTATAGGCACCGTGCTGCATGCGCGCAGGTTGGGGCCGGCACCGGAGCGTCGCAGCAGCGCACACGGCTTGGAAAGCACCGCTGTACACACGCATATACACGTATATATACACATATGTACACACACATTTTATATATGTGTGCATACACGTATATATACTCATACAGACACACTTTATATATATATATGTATACACGTATATATACTTATACACACATATATGTGTATACACGTATATATATACTTATACACACACATATATATGTGTATACACGTATATATATACTTATACACGCACACACACAAATGCAATTACAGACCAAACACAGACAGCGGCAGCGCGGGTGGCCGCGGGCCGGGTGTCGCTGGAGCCGCCGACCCGACCCGACCG
>NW_020450949.1:953742-960948 GCF_003343035.1 Apteryx rowi | reverse complement strand
AGGCGGCGGAGCCAATGGGCGGCGAGGGGCGTGGCGCGGCGCGGCGCGGCGTGGCGCGGCGTCCTCTCAGGAGCGCGTAGTCCTCTCAGGGGCGCGGGCAGCGTCGAGCCGGGCCGGGCAGCACCGGGCGGCACCGGGCGGCACCGGCCCTCGGTGCGGGCAGAGCTAACGGTAAGGTGGGCCGGGCCGGGCCGGGCCGGGCCGTGTGGGGCCCTCGGCGCGGGGCTTCGGGGTTTGAGTGCGGTTAGGGCTGAGGGCGAGGCCGCGCGGGGCCCTGCGCGTTTCCTGAGCCTCCGCCGCCCTCGGCACGGAGCGACCGCGGCGTCCGCGACGGCGGAGCGGGAGCAGGAGCGGGAGTGGTGCCGTGGGACCGAGGCCCTCGCCCCGGGAACGGCCGGGCTGTGGCTGCGGGTGTCCTTAGATCCCGGGGTTAAGGTAATTCCTCGCGTTTGACGGTCTCACCCTTCTTTCTGTTCCTGCGCAGGCTGCTCTGGCCTCCCGCTGCCYCGAGGCGCCGCTTTGCCAGCGTCGTGCTGAAGCCGGCCCGCGCGTGAGGAGCCGCGGCGAGCGGAGGGTCCTCGCAGAGCCAGCCGCGCCTCGGCGGCCTGCCCGCAGACGGCGACCTGCCCGGAGCCGGCAGCCTTCGGCGCAGGCGATGCCCCTGCCGCGCCGCACCAGCGCCGCCCGCACACGCCGAGCTTCGCTGATGCTCTGCAGGGTGAGTCCCGTCCGTATTGGAAAAAATTCCCGCTTAAACGCGGAAGGTGCATTTGCTGCCCGTTTCTCTGCGAGCGAGAGTGTGCCAGGCCGCCAGGAGAGGCGTGCTTCCCGGGAAGGAGGTCGCTCCTTCCCAGGCCGTGGCACCGCACGAGGGCACGAGCAGGCACAGACCCTGCCTGTTCCACAGGCAGGATCTCTTGACATCCTTGTACTACTAAGGCAGGGACAACACAGAGTGGGTTAACCAAGGTCCGTGCACGCACAGTTTAGATTTGCAAACGCAGTCGTCCTTCTTGCCCCGTACTGGCATCCCTGAGGACGGCGAGGCGTGAGGCAGGGCCTCTTGGCGCCCTGCGGCTCAGCGGGCACGCGGCTGTGAGGCTGCTGGGCGAGCAAATCGGAGGAAGGGCGGA
Organism: Apteryx rowi; assembly: GCF_003343035.1. NCBI lineage: Eukaryota > Metazoa > Chordata > Aves > Apterygiformes > Apterygidae > Apteryx > Apteryx rowi. The sequence goes on along the minus strand of NW_020450949.1, from coordinate 959,815 downwards.
AGGCGCTGGGCTGGGTGCCGGGAGCACRGGGTGCGGCGAGAGCCTCAGCGCTGCTCTCCCCGAGGCGCGTGGCGCGGGCTGCGCGGTGCTCAGGAGCCCGCCGGCGCGAGGAGGCAGGCCACGGCACTTACGTGTTACCTTTCGCTCCTCGTGCTATTGCTGGTATTTGATGACGGTTGCTGACGTACGTACAGTCAGCCGGCACAGCATGTCTCCACGCATCAGGCATGCGATGGTGTGTGATGGTAGTGAGGCTTTGCAAGAACCCGCTTCGGCTCCCCAACCCAAGCAGCAGTTTGGGTTCAGTTCTCGAGAAGTACGACATGGTTCCAGCTGCTCCTGAGGGCTTTGCTGAAGCTCAGCTTCAAAAGTTCTTTTGACAGATCATACGGTCTGTCTTTTCACTGTAAATTTGGCTAAAGATGTAGGTAGGTGATCCCAGAACAGCTGTTGACTGATGCTGCAGTTGCCAATACTCTAGGAAATGGAGAAACATTGCATTTTCTGGTCCTAAAATTCATGTACATGTGAAAAGTGAGCAAAGAGCATTGGAAAGGTATGATTGGGTTGAAATCTGCTCACTTTGGGGGGGTAACAGCCTGCAGAAAGGCAGCAGAGGTGCAGCGACTGCTCAGGTCCCCCGAGTCGYGCTCTGCACTTCTCCAAAAGGCTTTTAACAGCAGGATGCAATTCTAGAAGAAAGGAGCAACTTCTGTTTAAGTTTGTTGGACATATTGCACGTTTTGTATCATTTCACAGCTGTCGTTTCTTTTTTAAAAAGTAAATAGCAAGAATAGGAGTTTTTGCGGAGCTCTGTTTTCTGTGCGTGCCTGGCTCGTTCCCCTGTACGCTCAGATGCTTCTTCCCATTTCTGTCAATCTTTGATACTGTATTAGGGGAGAGGAAGACACTGAAACTGAGATAAGACAAAGTGCTGTGAAATGTGCAGAGCAAACAAACCGAAGGGAGAGAAATAAAAATAGTTTTCTCAAACATTTCCTGTGTTTTATAATTATAGGTGCCTGTTCTGTAATTACAGGTGTTGGTTGTAGCAATAGGAATTAGAAACTTTCAGATGCAAGTAACTTTCTTCTTGTACTTCAGTGACTTTTCCCTCGAACTGCTGGAGGTGAGGATCCCGTTTAAATGCAGTATTGCTGCAGAACAGCCATTAGCTCCTCCTGGCCATGTCCTCCTCCAAAGTGCTCCTTCAGTCTGATCTYGTCGTCCTTTCCTTCCGTGTTCCTGTAAATCAGAGCAGATCAATTTAGCCATTGAACGGAGAATTCAAATTAAATGGAAGTACGAGAGCCTGTCACATGTGTTTCATGATTCACTTATGCTTTATGGCATAACTGCCTTGTTTTATTGTTCGTTATGTCATTTATTTTTAAACAGCGAGTTTCTTGGTGCAAATAAGAGAGAAAAATCCTTGCAAGTGTTTTTTTATAGAAGACAGTGGTTTCATTAAATGAAGGAGACTGCATGTATATTGAGTTGAAAGGAGTAACCCTTTTTCAAAGGCTGTAAAGAATTGTCTGGTTTTTGTAAAATCAAACCGCTAAGAGCGTTCCCCTTTCGGTTTTCTTTTAGACGTTCCCTAAAGTTGCGGATGTTTTCTCATTTGAGCCCCTCTCAAACTTGAGACCAGGTTGCCTCAAACTTTGTGTGTGACAGTGTGTCAGACCAGGCTCCTAAAATTGTCAGCTCCTCTTGGAAACGTTGCTGTAACAGCAGTCCTGCGCTGTGGGTCACCCCTGTAAGACGGCGGGTGCCCCGGCRCCAGTGCTTCCCTGTCCTTGCTTAGCTTCGCTCATCACGACGCCTCTGCGTGACCAGGAAGGGGAAGCAGTTTTCGTTTTCTGAATTTTCACTTCTGTTGATAAACACTGTCAACTTGCGCTGGGTGCGGAGGGAGGAGGTGTCTTGAAGGATGCTGTCCGGGCTGCCAGTGGCCGGTGCCTGAATACAGAAGCGCTCGAGTCTCGCTAGACCGAGGGAGGTCCCATCCCTGGGGAAGGAGGGACGCGGGCCCTGGGAGAGTAAAGCCCRCACGTTTCTGCAGGGCCTGGCTGGACACGGTACCGAAGGAAGCACTTCTGCTGGCCCCACCGCCAGGGCTTCGCCTCTTGGCTTCGCCTGCCATTGCGAAGGAGGAGGGTGGACGTGCTTGTGCCCAGGAACAAGGGCATCGGCGGCTCCGTCATGGGCCTTGGATGAAGATGGATGTCAGCAGTTCGCACCGCAACTTTCATCCAGAGAGGTTTTAACTTCCTGGCAAGCAATAACTCTGCTGCTGGTTAACAAGAGATGCCTCTGCTCACAGCCACTAATGGAAGATGCACCAGAGTTTGCTGTATTTACTTATTCATTGCTTTTAAGGAGAGAGAGAAGCCGCTAAGAGGGGCGTGATACGCTGGGCACAGCGTGCAGGGCAGGGGAATGCTGCGCAGGACTCGGCGCAGGAGGCGAGGGAGAGTCTCCGACAGAGAGGGGAGCGGAGGGCGGCGGAGCACTGGTCGCTCACCACGCAGCCTGTCCCGCTCCCGGCTCCTGGCCGAGGGCCTCAAGCCTCAACCAGGAACGAGGAAAAGGAGGAAAGGACCTTGTCTCTATTTCTGCAACCACGTCAAGCACCGTCTGATTCACGCATGGCCCAGGCAGAGTTTTAAACCCATGTTTTCAAGGAGGTAGAGCTGGGCCGGCCGCCTGGGCCGCCGGTGGGTGCATCCAGCCGCCGAGGGTGTGCTCAAGGCCCGGGCACTCGGCAGCCCTGCTGTCATCTGCAAGCTCTCCGTGCACAGGCCTGTGGGTAGGACACGTGGCAAAGCAACAGCAGAATGAACCAAGCGTGATAGCTTAGCCTGCTGGTTTTGAAAGTTTGCTGGAGAAACAAAGCTGCAGTGCTGGTGCTAGCAAAACACTTCTTAAATGGGTTTTTTTGTTTTCTTTTTTCCTTCCTCGCATGTTGTGTGCTCTCTGCTATCGAAAATATTTGCTGCTTCGGTGAGGGAGAGTTTGCAACACTCAGCACCTTTGTTAAATCTTGATATCTGGGTTTTTGGGGGGGTTTTCGCCCTTCGAGTGATTTTTAACAAATGGTGAATGTGCAGTTTTAAAAGTCTTGAGGTTTAGATGCATGAAACAGGAAACTGAGAGTTGCAAAATGATAAATGGAGTTAGGTAGGGATCTGAGACACCTAGAGACATCATCCCTCCATTGACTGCGAGGAGAAACCAGAGGGAAAGTAACGGAGGGAGAGAGGACAAAAACCACACGTTTTCGCAACATGTACAAATCGGGTGGTAGCTGAGGATCTGCCGTGGGCTGTGACAGGCTCTGCCTGTGTTTCCCGTTCCATCTGCGCCAGCGTCCCTGTAGCTGAATATTCAGCAAGCAGCCTGTAAGCGAGGGGCAAAGCTTGCCGATCCTGCATAAAGATGCAGAGCATAAGCCTGAGACGAACCCTTGCTGCGAGCAGCATTACTCACTGTAGTCCCGAGGTTGCCTCCAGCACYGATTTAGAAATGTTCGCACTTCTCTGTAAGTTTTTTCGGGCTAATAGCGCCTGCGATTGCAGGTGGCTGTTCGCACCCGGGGACGAGCAGCACGGCGCTGCGGTCGGGTTTTGGYTCCGTGGCGCGGTGCAGGCTGTGCCGGCGCCGCGGCACGTCGCGCGGTGCTGGAGCGCGTGCCGGCGGCGCGGTGCGGCCCGGCTGGGCGTAGGCGCTGCACCCGCTCGCCTCCTTYGAGCCCTCGTGGGCACTGGCACAGCTGTCCAGGCTTGCACCTGCAGGCAGCTCAGAAGATACCAAAACACACTTGCAAACTCTTTCTGCAGAAAAGAGGCCAATCTCCTGGAAATACCCCTACACGTATTTACAAGTGGGTCTTCGCTTGTCCTAAAAGATTTCAAAGTGGGGCACTGTATTCGTTGTCCCCAGCCAGTGAAAGGGCACCAGCTGTTCAAGTACCATCCTCTTCTGGTACGTGAAAACAGACTCTTTAATCAGGCAAATGCAATTAAAGCCAGAACAAAATTCTCATGCAAGCTAAATTTCTGACTATTTTAGGAATCCTATAAGCAAATGTCTTTCCCTGATTTTCTGAAATGCAATCCTAAATTAACATACACTTTGGAAATAGCAAGCTGTGCTRCGTCAGAGGAGATAAACATGTGGTACGTGAGGTTCAGAAGTGCAGCAGCTTCTGTCCTTGTCTCCCGTACAGAGACGGGTCTTTGTGGGATCCTTGGCACAGGATTCGCTCAGGTGTCCTGCCTGCAGTCCCTGCTCCGCTTTATGAAAAGCAGCTGCAGCCCTTTGCACCTGATGTTGCCTGGCCAGGCATCAGATTTGGTGTCCCCCCCAGCGCAGTTTGGGACGCTGAGCCTGCAGGGACGCAGCGGATGTGCGACGGAGGGACGGGGCAAAGCACAGTGAACCCGAGCTGCCGAGAGGAGGGAGCCAAGCTTCCCCCCGAGTCCGGAGGTATCRCTGCACCAGTGTGTCACCCAGTGCGTGCTCACACCTCCTGAAAGCCGCCTGCGCCGCGCCCCGTCACCGCTCGGGCGCTCGTGGCATCCGCTTAATACTGCATGGCCTTACATGTTTATTCAGTCCCCTGATGGATTCGGAGAAGTGCTGAGTTTTCCTTCTAAAAAAAAAAAAGCCTGCTGCAAGAGTTATGTGCTTCTGAAATTCTGACCCTTTCTGTTCACTTGGCCTCTGGTTCTGATGTTGAATCAAGCTTCCAGCAGTATCAGTTTTATTATCACTCCGCTATTACAGTAATATAATGTAACTGTGTGTCTGAGGACAAGCGCGCTTTAATTATCCGGATGTCTTTCCGTTCTTTTCCAAGCCACATGCTTGAGGGAGGAGCGCTCCAAGATGGCAAGAAGGCAAAAGCCAATTCGAAGGTAGCAGTCGCTGCCAGCCAGATCGGTTTTAAATGTCTTCGGAAGAGAAACGCGCCCAAGGAGCCCTCGGTACTCACGCAGGAAAGAGAACAACAGAAATTACTTATTAGTGCAAAGAAAGAGCAACTGCTGTCCCATTTGATGGCCTTGACCAAAGAAGTGACTCCCGTCCCCAAGTTTAATACCCGACGCCAAGCGAGCCGGGCTCTCTCGTAGGAAATGTGGTGCAAGCGTTTCACTGCGGGGAAGCGGAGGCGGCGAGTGCAGGTTGGCGTGCCGGGGCCGGAGGAGCGGAAATCCCACATGCCGCTCAAGCCCGCGCGGAGCAGGGAAGGGAGCAGCGCTGCTGCCCTGGCCGGGCCTGTCCTCTCCCTCGGGGCTCGTTTTGCCGGGACGCCAGTCGGAGGTGAGCCCTGGTACGGGGTGGCCGGGCTAGCGAGCCGTGCGGGCTAGCGGCCGAGGGGAGCCCAGGGAGTGGTGCCGGCCCGGGCACGCACGGCCTGTGAAATGGGCTGTTTAAAGGCAGCCGAGCGCCTCAGTGCTGCGGGGACGCCCGAAACGTGGCTGTGAGGTGCAGCGGTGCAACGCCRAGCACCCGGCAGGGCCGGGAGCCCCAGGCCCCGAGCTGAGGCTGGCGTTGTCCTYGCCGTCCCCCAGCTGGGTGCTCCGGTCTGGTGCCAGTGCGAGCCTGCTCTTGCTCCGCTCTTCACTGCGAGCTGCAGCTTCTGTTTCAGGGGTTTTCAGAGTTTATTTTTGTGGCTGTTGCTTTAATCTCTCAAGCGATAGCTAAGATCAGAACCAGCCAGCAGTCTCCCGTGCAGGGCAGGTTTTGCTCGCTGGCCCATGCAGAACCGCTTCAGGCGCTTTGGTATTATTCTTGGATGTTCACAGATCCTGGCGCCGGGGGGGACCGCTGCGATCGTCCCCTCCGCCTCCCTGCTGCGCGGAGGGCGAGCGTCACCCTGCGGTTCTGCGCAGCCCTCTTCGCTCTGYGCTGCGGTACCTTGGGTTTTTTTCCCTTAATAATAAAAGGGACGCGGTAGGATTTAAAGATGGAAACCCCTGCTGCCCTCGCTCCGCCACGGTTCTGTAGCGCGCCGGTCCGCAGAGCCCTCGGCTCAGCCTCTGGCTGCTGCCGCCGTGCGCGGCCG
>NW_020450949.1:936679-953579 GCF_003343035.1 Apteryx rowi | reverse complement strand
TGCTGCCGGCGCGGCGTGGCGCGGTGTGGCGCGGGCGAGGGAAGCAGCCCCGTGCGGCGCCAGGGCTGCGGCGCAGCCGGCGCGCAGGTCCCTGCGCGGCCCCGGCTCAGCAAACTTGCCGAGTCAGGAGCCGAGCGCGGCAGCGGGCGGCTTTGCTGCAGTCATGGCAAAGGGCTCTGCTTCCCTCCCGCCCCTGCGCGCTCGCTGAATTCCCGTCTGGCCTGACGCCGGCTCACAGCTGAATATTTTTGCAGGGAATGAAAGGGAATGGGGTAAAAAATTATAATATCGGCTGTATCTGCCTCCAGCTTTCTTGATTGCTCACGGTTGCTCTGGACCAGCACTTTACACTGTCTTCCAAAATCTGTAGAGCCTCCATCTCTGCCAGTTTGTTTTCTGCCTTCAGTTGATGCTTTTTTTTCTTCTTCTTCTTCCTTTTTTTTTTTTTTTTTCTCTCTCTCCTAACTCCACGTCTTCATTACTGGGAGAAAAACTTTCAGAGTTGGGGTTGGATTTGTGTGCCTTCAGACCATACGAGTGAGGTAGGTGCGTTGCTTTGAGGGGTCCTTCCCGTTGCGAGGTCTCAAGGGCTCGYGTGCAGTAGCACTGAGTCGTCTCGTCCGAGCCTCTCGAGCAGATGCAGTGCAGCAGGGCGCCTGGCTGGGGGATGTTGTTTTCTTCTCTCTTAAAAGAAACGTGCATTTCCAGTGCTGCGCGTCGAGGAGTTTGGTGGGCTTGGTCGCAGAATGGACAGTGTTACCTTTGAGCTCGCATACGTGAATGCCAAAAAATCCTCTGTCTCATTTGTCACATATGACTTTAGGATTTGTCATCGCTTCCCGGAGCYGAGCGAGGAAGCCTGCCGTTGCTGCAGCGGCACAGTAAATAACGAGCCACCTCACGTGTTGCAGCAAGCCCCTAATGCGAGTGTGGGGGGGGGGGGACGCAGCGGTTGTTTTAATGAATGGCTTATAAATATCCTCCTTTCTCCGGTCGCTCGTGGACTCTGGTGCCTGATGCAGCTGCAGCCTGCGAGGTTAACGCCGGCAGGAGGCTGCGCCGGTCTGCAGCAGGGACCCGCAGGCACGCAGAGGAGGGAGGCAGGCAGGCGCCCCGCTCTGCGGCTCCGCGCTCCTGCCGCGCGGCCAGGCACCGGGAGCACGGCAGCGGTGGCGCGGGCGGCCGAGGAGAGCGCGGGGCCGGCCGGGCGCTGGGAACGGGCAGCGTGTGAGGATGCGGCAGCGCGGAGGCTGTCTAGAGAAGCATTAGCAGATCAGTAATTGTCACCAAGTCACCCTCTTCATGGCATGTTTGGGCTGGGACATCACCGAGGAGGCTATTTATCAAACCCAGCAGAAAATGGCAATAGCGGGGCTGCTGCCTCGCGTGGGCAGAGGGGCCACTGGCTCTTCCCAGCGTCCTTCGCTGTGCCGGCTCTTGGCCGGCGCTTTCCGCCGCGGCAGGGTGGCGGGCCGGCCCCACAAGCCGGGGTGTCCCGGGKCGCGTGTGGCTGCCGGTGCCTCGGGGCCGTCGGTGTCAGCCCCGGGCGCTGCAMCCCGTCCGCGGCGGTGGCGTGCAGYGGGTGGTTAGGGAGAGGGTGCGAGGAGCGGGGCGAGCCCGCGCCAGCCCTTCCCYGCTGYGCCCYGCCGGCTCCCTGCGTCGGCGGGACTCTGCCGGCRCGCGTCGTTCCCGACGCTGCCTTCGGGAGAGGTTCAGTCCGGAGGACCCGGAGCGCCCCTCTGCAATGCAGAGCGGAGTGTGTCGCACCCGCGGGCTCGGAGCGGCCGCAGGTCACCAGCAGAGCCTTGAAAAYGCCTGCCGGAGCCTCTGGGAGCAGGAGAGCCCATCTGCGGCCCCGGCGAGGCCGGTGGGGGGATGCGGGAGCTGCTCCGGGCGCTCGTCCCCTGCCCTGTCTGCCCCGGGGCCTGGCACCGGGCTTGTGGGCAGCGCTTTGCCGGGGCCCCCAGCTGCAGGGAGAGCTCAGGCCTTCCGCCGCTCCAGGCGGTGTCTGTGTCCCTGCTCGGAGAGGGGCAGCCGTGCCAGCCGGGGCAGCAGGACCCTCCTGGGCAGGTGCCYGTGTCCGGGGCCCTCTCGGCAGGCCGCTCTCCGTGCCCGCGSGTCTCCGCTGGGGCTGCCCATCTGCACAAACCTTGCTTCTCCCTGACGCCCGCTCCCCTGGGTGGCTGCAGCCTGTCAACGTCACCTCGGAAGGGACTCACTGGCCTGTGAGCTGGGCCAGGCGCCCTCTGCGCAGCRTGAGGTGGTCGGGATCGCGCTGCCCCGCGGCCCTGGCCCATGGAGCCGCGTGCGCGCCGCCCCGCGTGGAGGCTCGGCCCTCCCTCGCTGCCCACGCTGATGCGCGGGCTCAGTGCRACGAGAAGGGCCTGGGCGCTGCCGGTACGGAGGCACGTGGCCGCGCGGCCGCAGCATCGTACAGCGCCGCCGTGGAGGCTCCCTGGACCGGCCGCTCTGCCCTTTGCTCAAGCTCGCCCCCCGGTGAGTGTTGTCTTTGGAGCCGGCGGTGGCTGTCTGGCTCCCCTGAACGCAGGAGCGCAGAAGTGCAGGGTGAGGCCGGAGGCCGTGAGCACACGTGGGTCTTCCTTGCGCCTCCCTCCAAGTGCATGGCTCGCTGCTCTCCTTCTGGGGTAGGGGTCTATTAGGCGGCCGCTCCAGAAGGTCCCTTTGGCAAAGGACAGATGGATCCTTCAGGAGGAGACCTCTACCGCAGATGCTTCCTGGCCTGGCTGTGAATCGCGGGTGGTTCATTGCAAGCTTCGGGCTTGCGCATAGGAAACCTGCTGGCTGCTCCCTGGGAAGTGCAGCAGCTTCTCCGGCTTCCTTCCCGTGCGGCACGTGCGCTGCGACCCAGCTCCTGGAGCCCTCTGGCGCCCGAGCGGCCCCGGGGCGGGCTCCGTGCGGCACTTCTGCGGCTCCACGTCCTTYGGCGAGGCTAATGCTCCGCCGAACGTCGAGTTTCGCCGTTCAGCCCTCTGAGCCTCCGCCAGATCCGCCCCCGTCCGTAAGCACTAATGTCACGCGCTGACCCAGATTAGCGAGCGCTGTGCGCCGGCCTCTGCGGAGGCTGCGCTGCGCCCTGCAGGAGCGCGGGCTGGCTCCAAGGCGGAGGTGGCAGCCGCAGCCGGGCCGCTGCGGCGAGATCCGCGCCCGGGGAGGCGCTCGCCGAGCCGCGCCGGCTCCGTGCAGCTCTGCCGTGGCCGCTCAGAGCTGGCGCTCCCGGGATCCCGGTGCGTGGCATTGCCCCGAGGCCCGGGTTGTGCGGCGTGCCGGCCAGCCGCACGGGGCAGCCGCGGAGCCCCGCGGGTGACGCCTGGGCCTTGGCACCTTGCCGTGCCCTTCGCCTCCCCGGCCAGGGCCAGATCGGTCGCTCTGCCGAGCCTGGCTGGTGCCGGCGGTTGCAGAAGTCTGACCCGCTGCACCACCGCAGCTGGAGCGGGCCATCAGCTGCCTTTTGAGGTGAAACTATGGGGTTTCCTGGAGTATTTATTACTCTATCGCTTTCCTTGCTGTCAGGTCTTTTGTTTGTACGCTATCACTGCTTCGCGTGTGCGATTAGCATACTGCTCTTTTCTTAGCGTTCGCCAGGGAATACGGCTCCGTGTGAAGCGTCTCAAGCTCTGCAATGCTCCAGTTTGGTTAATTTAATCGTCGGGGAAGTATCGACGCAGGCAATTGCCTGGCGCAGGTAGCGGAGCCGGATGCGCAAACAGAATCCTGTGCTGCGCGTTGCAGCGCGGGGCCCCACGTTAGCGCTGGAGCCGCGGCCGTGGGAGCGGGCGGTCGGGGCAGCCGCAGCGGCCTCTGCGCCGGCCCAGCCCTGCCCTCTCCTCTCCCGTCGCTGGCGTCGGCCGTGGAGGCTTGCGCGGGGCGCAGGGCCGAAACACAGCACAGCATGGCCAGAGGTGGGCAAGCTCTGGGTGCTGAGGCAAATGGGATTTTCTTGTTTCCAGGATTACGGGGTGCTTGCAGGGACACRTAGTCTGCAGGAGAAGTCACGGGATGAGAAGGCTTTGTCCACATACTCAGGATTAATTCCGTGCGCGGTTTCACCCGCTCTTGTTTCAATCGTGAGCGTGTTTAAGAGGCTGTAACATGCCGGTTTTGCACTGGCATTAAGATTTACGTTTTCCCTGAAGCTGATTTTCAGGGTGACAGTCGCTTTCTTTCCGATGTATGCAACAGCCTTCCCCAGCGCGGTGCCCTGAGCCCTCCTCCCGGAGCTGAGCCGTGCCGTCAAGCAGCCGCTGACATGCAGCACGCCAGCTGGGGCGCGCGCCGCTCCTCGCCACCCTGCCGGCGCTTCGGCACCATGCGAAGCCTCCGCGTGTCCCCGCTGGCGGGGCTGAGCTCACGCACACGTGTGAATTCACGTGCCTCCGAGCTCAGCTCCGGCTCTGCGCCGTGCGGGTGGCTGGCTCGCTGCGCCCTGCTTGCCAGCATGCACAAGCTGCAGTACGGAGGCGCTCTGCGCTCGAGCAACGAAATCCGGCTGGTGGCAATCCAGATACGGTTGCTGGGTGTGCTTAGCCAGGAGCATGGAAAAAGATTTCTGTTCGCAAAAAATGCATATGCAGGAGAATCCTCTTAATTCACGGCTCCGGAAAGCAGGCCCGCTCCCGGGTGCTGCGGGAGAGGAGACCTGGCGCCTGCACGGAGCCGCAGCACTGCCRGCTCTGCCCACAGCTGCCTCGAGCACCCAACTGCGTGGTGCCACCAGTTGCCAAACAAGCCGTGGCCCCGTCGTCTCCCTAGCCAGAACGGGAGGTGCTGCAAGCACCTTTTCCCATAAAATAGGCAGGTGCTGTGGGTCGCCTTTGGAGCGCAGGTGAGCCCGGCTTTGCTTTAGGCCTGGTGTTGCGGGGTGTGCGGGTTGAGCCCTGGGCAGGGCTCAGGAGAGCCCTCCACGGGGAAAACCACCTCTGTTCCTGCGCGCTGGCCTGCGGGAGCTGGTGCAGTAGCTCTGCCTCCGCGTCCTTTGCCGCGATGACCCCGAGGCTGCCGTAACGGCGCCGGGCAGACTGCGGGGCAAACGCACCGCGCAGGGGGAGCGGGGCCGGGAGCATGGGGTGCCTTGGTGCAGAGCACCGGGCGTAAGCCGCGGGGAGGGCGCGCGTTGGCTCCGCGGGCTGCCGCGGCTCTGCTGACAGGCGAAGCCGGGTTGCTCCTCTGCTGCCCGTTCCCACCCCGGCACTGCCAAGCCAGCGGCCTCGGCGGCGTTTYGCCGGAGCGGCGCCGCGGCCCTGCAACGCTGCCGGGCTGTGGGTGGCTGGGGAAGCATCGCGATGGTGCGTTTCCTGGTCTCGGGTTGCAGCATGGCAAACGAAAGAAACGTTTCACCGAGCTGCTGCTTCCTTTTCTGCATTTTAGGGCTGTTTGCCTTGGAGATTTTTAAATGACTGCARAGCTGGTTGTTTTGCTGGTGTTTTCGCTCTATTGCTGTGTGGCTGGCTGGCAGCTGGAGACTTCAGTTAGACCTTCCCTGCTAAATCTCTCCGAGTGAAGATTTATCAGCTCTCAGTGCTTTCTTCCTCTGGCACACCAAGCAGAAAAGTAACAGATGAAGGAAATAATACTGGAAATTAAAGGCAAGAGAGCTTATTACACGCAGAACATCCAGAACATGTAAGAGGAACCGGTCCTGGCCTATGCATTAGTTACAAATCTCCCATGCGCTGCCCTCTCCCCCCTCTCTGCCGGTGCAGGGACTGAAATAACACCGTGCCCCAGCTGAAGCTTGGCGAGCCGGTGGGTCTCGCAGTGCCTTGTCCTCGGATGTTCTCTGCAGCTCGCTGCAGCTTCATGGAACTGCTTCCAGCTGTTCCRTGGTGGGCTGGCACAGGGCGTCCTGCAGGAGCGCAGCTGTTCTCCCGTGCCCAGCCCCGAGGCCCGGGCTGAACCTGTGTCCTGCCRCGGGGGGGGTCTCGGCAACCCGCGCGGCTCCCGCCCTTGCAGCGGTGCGACGGCGTAGGCCTTCGAGTCACGTCTGCACGGAGGCTCAGCGGCTCGGTGGAGCGGCCCGGTGCCAGCAGGTCGCTGCGGGAGGGGAGGGTGGAGCCGAGCCTCTCTCAGCTCCGAAATGGAAAGTCAGGGCATCTGCACGTTTAAAAGGCGGGCGGCGGTGTGTGCATACCGGCAGCGCGGTTGTTCTGCATTACAGCTCTGCCCGAACGCACAAAGTTTGCAAGGAAACAGCCCTCCTCGCGGTTCCTGCCCCGGCCGCGGGCAGGCTGGGGCAGGGCTGCAGCACGTCCCACGGGGCTCCGCGGGGCTCCGCAGGGCCGGCCACCGCGGCTGCGATTGGGCGGYGCGGGCTGCAGAGCCGCCGGCGCCTGCTCGGCAGCCGGCCGGGCTGCGCGCTGCCGCCACCGCCACCGCCGCCGGGCACGCGCCTGCAGCGCGCCGAGCCGGCCGCCGAAGGAGCCGGGGCGCATCCCAGTGCCCGGCCGGGAGCAGGGCAGCCCGCCGCCTGCAGCACAAACCTTCCTTGTCCTGGGCCTGAAGAAAGGCCATTTAAACCAAAACTACCGGGTTTTAATGGTTTCATGAACAGCAGAGCTGTCTGCGATGCTGGGAGAAGCTGCAAGGTCCCACCGGAGGCGGCGTCCCGGGCAGGCAGCGGCGCCCAGCTCGYGCAGCACCTCCTTTGCCCCCGCCCCGGCACGGCAGCTTCTCTTTTCCCCCTGTTCCTGGTTTCAGGGCAGAGCCCGTCCCTGCCTGTGGTGCAACCCGGTTCGCCCCGCGGTCCGCAGAGCTCTGCAGCGGGCTGGCAGCGGGCTCCCCGCTGCGGCTCCCCGCGCGGTGCCAGGCGCCGGCCGCCCGGCGCGGCCCTCGCCCCCACCGGGGCCGCTGCTGCCCCCGCCTGCAGCCTGACATCCGAGCGAGGGTTTATAAACTGGCTTAAAACTTACTCCCAGTTAAACCAGGACGTGGCAAGAGCCTCACACATGAAGCGTCTTTCCCGGAAATGAAGCGATCGCCAGTAACGATTTCCCTCCTTGTATCTAACACGCGGGCTGCGGGCGGTGGGGCAGTAACCTGCCCAAACGAGCCCTGCCGGCTCCGTCCGGGTCTTCCCCGCACCAGCCCTGCACTCCCGTCTGTGCCGCGTGCCGCCGCGTGCAGGCTGCAGGTGCTCTCTCTGGGGATGAAGCCTGCAGCGCAGAGCCCCTCTCCTGGGGCTCCTTTATTGTCGGTGCTGCTTTGCCATCAGCAAAGCGCTTAATTTTTCAGGCACCACGTTTCTTCGCGGTTTCCTGGTGTGCTGTAAGAGCTTTTGCCCAGGCCCCAGGCGGGGGACCGAGGGGCGGCCGAGGGGCCCCCCTGTGCGGGAGCCGCTCGGCGCGTGGGGCCGGGCGGCCGTGACGTGCCGGCTGCGGCGAGCACGGCAGGCCTATCCGGCGTGCGAGGCATTGCACAGGAAGCACCGTCATTCACACGCTCCGAAAACCTTACTATGATTCAGCTTTTCTTCCTCTTTTTCAGAGAGTAAGATAGAAAACTGATCTTGAAAACTGAGGCTGGCTCCATGTATCCGGAATCGACCACTGACTCCCCCGCTAGACTCTCGCTGAGGCAGACGGGCTCGCCAGGGATGATTTACAGGTAGGCGGCTGGCCGCGGCGCCCCGTCCCCAGCGCTCCGCACGGGCTCTTTCTTACGGGACGCCTCTTTAGGAGCTTTGGAGTACAAGTTGCAAACTGGGGACTGCGGCCCCTGTGGAGCACTGCAATATCGTAAAATTGCCACGGTGATTTTTGAATGTACTTAATGAAAAACCATTTCAACCCTTGTGAAAACACCTGGTAGCAAAAATGTTTTTAAGCCACCCTTGGGCGTTGGTGCCCGCTATTCTAAGAGCTGATTTCTCTCCAATTAATCTGCTGCCCGGCAGGACTAGGAGCGCTCTTCCTCACTGCGCCTTCGGGCATGCTCTGCTGCGCTGCCAGCCATCGCCGAGCGAGCGAGCGGCGGCAGGGCTCCGTGCTGGTGATGCCTTCTCCCAGCCGGTGGTGCTGTCGGCCCGCTTTCGCAGAGCCTGCTGCCGCGCCACAAGACGCCGAGCTGGCCGCGGCCTGGCAGGGCCCGGCACTGCAGCCCGGCTCTGCGGCTCGGCCCCAGCTGGCACTTCACGGTTGTTAATGTGCTTTGTGGCATGTTTCTTCTTTCTCCTCTTTGCTGTCGGAAGCGCTAGGTATGGGAGCCCCAAGCGACAGCTCCAGTTCTACAGGTAACCGAGTCCTTTCTTTCTCGTTAAAAATGCCCCCGCGAAGCAGCAGCGGCCAAAGCGCGGGAAGCCCGTGCCCGGAGCCTAGCCTGTGCACTGCCTGCGGGCCAGGCGGCGTGGCCAGCGCTGCCGAGGGCACGGGGACCACCGAGAGGTGTGTGCTGCCGTTCTGCCCACATCGTCTGTTCGTCCGGTGCTGTCTCGCTTTCACATTTGCGCGCGGCTCTCTGAATCAATCTGGATGTTAGTCCGCGCCTCTGTGYGTTAGCTGAGCCATAATTTACATTCTTCTTGTGGGTGCCCCTAGTCTAAAGCATATGCATGCTGGGACTTGCAAGCGTGCATCAATGCCTGCACCTTTGCAATCCTGCGGCCAGAAGCCTTAGGGAGCCCTGACCGCGGCCGGGGTGCCGCCGTGCAGAGCGCGCGCAGGGCAGGGGTCTCTGCAGCGTGACGCGCTCAGCCCTGCTCCTCCCGCGCCTGCTCCGTGACCTGCACAGGCTGTAGCTCTCTTCCCAAGCGCCGGGGAGAAGCTTCCAGGAGGGTCGTGGTCTGCTGTGAGAATAGGAGAAAAGCCGTATCCTGCACGCTTTTTATCGGTTCATGGGTTGACCGTACCAAATGGGAAACCCCACACTTAATGGGATAGGTGGCAATCCTCACTGCGGCCAGGGGTCTGGGAAGCCGTGTCACGCGCTGCATAGGCCTGTTCCTTGCGCTGGGGCACTGRTGGCTGCCAGCCTGGACACCAGCGAGAAAAGCAAAGGTTTGGGCCAGGTGGTATGTCCTTGCCTTCCTAGCTGCGTAGGTACGGCGTACGGACGTGCCCAGAACCCAGGCCGGAGCCCCGGGTCAGTCTGGGCTTGGCTCGCTTCTCGCCCCTGRCAGAGCTGCGGGTGGAAGTGCTGCGCCTCAGCTGCGCGCCTCTGCGTCTGCAGGGCCGGAGCTATTAGGTTTCCCCAGAGCTGCTCTAGGAACCCRTCCAGCCCCTGCTCCTCTGGCCCTTCCATTAAGGGAGACCTCATTAGCTTGTGTATAAGACGCCACATTTTTCTCCATCCTCTTGCTGTCTAAAATGGAAAAGGCACTTTTCCCTCTGAATGCACATGACCGGAGTGCTGGGAAGCATTTCAGTGCTTGCACGGATGGAGGAGCATCTGTTTTCAAGCCTYGCTTAGGGAAGAGTTTGGGTCAGAAGCGTTTGCGTTACTGATACTCCTCCTGAGCCCGGTTCTGAAGCTGGCAGCCGAGGGCCGGGGCACACGTCCCGGCTCCGTCCTGYCGGAGGGGAACAGCTCTGCTCCCAGGAGGATTTTGGCCTCGTCGCCCCGTGTCTCCTTGTAACAACCCGTCTCGGTAAAGGGGAACCTGTTGTCGAAATGTGCCTGGCTACAGCAGCCGACCTTGATCAGCTTTAGAAGAAGGAAATGATGCCAGTGTTTGTAAAGTGGCTGCACATCCACAGGCTTTTAGAGAAGATGTTATGAATAATTTAGCTTCTGTTTGCTAGGAAGAAAATACCCTAATAGAACTAATGGAGTGCTGCTAAAAAACTCAACTCTGGAGGGACTTGTCATATTCACCRATTGCTTTGGATGCTAAGCATCGACACTCCCCTAATGAAAAAACGCCAGCTGTGCTGCCTCTAATAGCTGTCTGAGGAAACTCTAACCTGGAACTTTTCTTTTTAATGAGCAGGATTCCAAGAACCCGGGTGAGTTTGTGCCATTGCTGAGCCTGTAGGAGTAGGTTGCCGAAGCCTTCTGGTGTTGTGCGCTGCGTGCAGCYGAGCTTGCTGCAGGTGGGAAATGATTTAGGAAATCATCTGTAGAGGCTGGTGTTTGCTTTAAGTGCGGCGCCTGTTCCACGGGCGGAAGGAAGGAGCTCTTGAGTGTCTCTTCTCCGTCTGGAGGTAAATGAGAAACGGGTTCGATTCTGGAGCCGGAGTTATCACAGCTGCTCTGGGTCAGGCCAAGGTTTGTCTGCGTGTGGACTTTCAGCGGGTAGTAAAGAAGCAGCGCTAGGACCTCTTTCCTCTTTTCAGATTAACTTTACAGCAGTTCTTGTTGGCAGGTGGGTAGCTGGAAAGATTTACTGCTCAAGTTAACTCAGTATTTGCATGACTGGTTTGTGYGCGTGTCTCTCTCTCTCTTTTTTTTAAGGAAGATAGGCTGTGAAATGTAAAGTGCTGACTGAGAACAAGTTCTCTGTTTGCCTTCTAGAAAATCAAAAGGTTGTAATTCGATCGATAGGCAGCAGCTGCTAGTTTGCTCAGGTTGGAGAACTGCATTTCCAAACAGGCTACAAGCCAAAGCATCTCCCACTTGTTATACCTTTGAAGTGCGTTGTGTGTTTTTGGGGTTTGGGTGCTCAGTTGTCTCCTGTGACCTAGAAAATAGAGTAGTTTGGCGGCAGGATGCGCGAGCGTTGAGAGGCTTCTGCTCTGCGTGTTCCTTGAGGAATCATCTCGGGTGCGTGGTCCTCCTTTCGGAAGCAGCAGCTCCTGCCTTGGCATGCTATTATTTAGGCTTCGGCAGCTTCTTCAGATCCCGAGCTGAGATCCTGCTTTTCATTCCTCAGTTACGATAAAGGTTTTGCTAATAAATTGCCTGTGGATGAACCTGGTGGCTGTATGCGCTCTCCGCTCGCTGTTCGTGTTGCTTAGCTGAAACTCCCGAAGAGGCGGCAGAAAGGGGCGCGCGGTCCCTCAGCGCCCGGCTCCTGGGAGCCTGTTGGCTGAACCCCCTCGCTTCGCTTCCAGCACTTCACTTAACCGCAGGGAGAGCAAGCYGTAAGGTGAACGCGCAGCAGCGCGCCTTAGTCTCCGATTTTCCAGAGCTGCGCAGAGTTGTAGATTTCCAAAAACATTGTTTATTGCAAGAATTCCCTGGGGGTTTTCAGTAATTTCTTGTAACTTAATGTCTATTGATTTTTCTTCTTCCTTCTTTTTTTTTGAGGTCACATTTTGATGGAAAAGTGCACTTTGCTTTTCAGTCAAACTACCATAAAGATTGAGCTTCTGCTGCTTATGTGTTTCGTAGGGGACAGAAGCCCCCAAACCTGAAAGCCCGAGCGGCAGCGGTGCTTTGCAGTGGGGTCGGAGATGCTGGGGATGGCAGCGAGGGCGCAGCCCTGCCGCAGCCCTGTGCGGCGCCCCGAGGCCCTCGGCACGGGGGCCGGCATCCCCAAGGCGTCCCCGAGGCGGAGCAGGCGCTTCCCCAAAGCCGAGGGGCCACCGATGCCGGAGCTGCCRGGGCACAGCCCGTGTTTTGGGCCTAGCTCCCCTCTCCCTCGCAGGCACTGAACGGGATGTTTCGGAGYGGCAGAGGAAAGCTAACGCCCTCCATGCAGCCGCCCAGCGCCCGCGGAAGCGCGGCCCGGGCTGCAGCCCGTCTCCAGCCGTTCCCGGCAGCTCCCTCTGCAGCAGGCTATTTTTGGCCGCCCGCGCCGCCTGGCAAGCCGACGCCGTGGTTCRGTGCCACGCGCTGCTGCGGCGAGGGTTGGCTCGCTGCTCGGATTGCAGCAGCCCGCTGCGCGAACGCCGGCCTTCCCCGGGACGTGGCCGGAGACCATGCGGGCAGCCCACGAGCCCCGTGCTCTCCGCGGCGCTCACCGGCGGGTGCTGCTGGCACCCYGGGGCGAAGGTCTCCCCGCTGAGCCGTGCTGCCTACCGGGCGCGCGGCCCCGCGGAGTTTGGCCAAGCAGGGCTCCTGCCTGCAGCTGCTCGCTCGGAGCCAGCCGGTTCCCAGCGGGGCACCCGTGTGCCCTTTGCTATGGACTCGTTAAGGCAGTGCAAACGATGGCAGCCAGCTCCGTGCGAGCCAGGAGGCAGCCGGGCCTCGCGGACGAGAGGTGCCGCTCAGAGGAGCCTGGAGCGGCCTGGGCGCAGCCGGGCACAGCCGCGTGGTGCAGGCCGAGCTGGCCTGCTCGGGYGAGCTCCGTGCCTGCGGCATCAGGAGACCCTCTCCTCCCGGGCAGGCAGACGGGAGCCTTGTGGCGACTCCGGGGCAGGGTGCCGAGAGCCTCCGAGGAGCCGGAGCGTTGGAGCGTGCCGGCCTTGCGCCGCTGCCTCCCATAGTCCAGCTGTCTGTCCCGTAAAGCCAAGCTTCAGTGCTGGCAGCGGCTCCCCCGTTCCCTGCTGCTGCCTTTCGCGCTCGGTTCCTTTTGCTCTTTGGCTTCTCTGTGACTGCTTTCGTTCCGCTGCAGCCCGCTGCGTTGCCGTTTACCTTYGGGGTGCTTTGCTCCCGCAGCTTCCGTGCAGCAGCCCCGCCGGTCGGTGCTCGCGCGTGCCGGGGTGGTGTCCTCGGGCCGCTGAGCGGGTGCGCGCTCCGCGGGGCGTCAGGGTGCTGCCGTGGGTGCGCGCTGCAGCTCCCGGGGGTGCCGGGCCGGCGCCAGCGCCCTGAGCGTGTGCCGTGCGGCCGCCCCAGGTGCCGCGCTCGGGCAGCAGGATGCTGTCCATGACGTACAGCGAGAGCCTGCGCAGCGTGGCGAGCCGGCACCAYGCGGACTGGGGGCCGCAGCAGGCCCGCCACGCCGACGCCGTGGAGCTGCGGCGGCTGCGCGACATGCGCCTGGCGGCGCAGGCCAAGACCATGGAGGAGTTCCTGCGAGCGCACGGGCTGTCGCTGGACGACTGCACGGCCCGCCTGACGGGCATGAAGTATAGGTAAGAGACCGCAGAGCGGCGGCTCGGGCACCTCGCAGGTTGGGGGCATCGGAAAGCCGGTGCCGGAGTCGGCACGAAACCGGACGCGCCCTGCCCGTGACGTCTGACGCAGCGAGCAAGGCGCGAAAGCACGAAAGTCCCTAGAGCACCCGTGTTTCGGCAGCGCTGACGTGCCGCCGTCCCCTCGTGCAGGAGCATCTCCGGGCTCCTGGGGTGCCGGGGACCATCAGCTGTTCATCCCTAAGCTGGAGAAAGGGCAGACGGGGGGGCGGCAGCGCTGTTTTCCCGTGACAGGTTGGGGTCAGCATGAACTAACACTGCTGCCATCAGAGTCCCGCAAAGCAGACGGCGAGGRGGCATCGGAGGGATGCTTCAGCCTCCGCTGCCTCTGCGTTTAGCTCTCCCTTTTGCAAATGACTCGCTGGTGCTGCACAGCTCGAGTGTCCAGGAGTATTTTTTTTCTTCTTGATTGCAATAAAATCTTTTCCAGGCCATTGACAGGAGAATATTTTCTCACTTGTGCATGCATAAGTGGCTAGAATAAATCAACACGTTTATATCACTTTTGTTGATTAAATTCTTTAAGCTGTTTTTTTTTTTTACTTMTTATTAGGAAGTTTGCAAGTGTAATATACTCTTACATTTTTGATTATAAAATAGTTAAAACAGCTACAAAAATACTTTATCCATCTAGCGACCAGGGAAGTTACTGGCAGAGCAATCAGCTATTGAATAGTTTTTTGTACACAGAATATGCGGGGTAAATATTGCACTTCCTCAGGCCTGGTCTGAACGGCTTTGTAATGGTTTTTGTGCGTGTTCCTGGAGCGCCAGGTGCACTTGGCCATCTGCGACGTTCCGCCCTGGGAGGCTGGGCAAGGCTCGCTTTCAGAGGCGTAAGGAGAAGCGGAGATCCCTGCTGCGGGGCGGATATGCTGACGGTGCATCCTCCAGGCTGGCTCGTGTCGGTGCCTCGCGCCCGCCCACCCCGGCAGCTTCGCTACGGTGTTAAACCGGGACCGTTTCGGGCTTGGCCGCCGCCACCGTGCAGGCTGGGCCTGGCGCAGGGCCGCCCGCCTCTCCCGCGCCGTGGCCGCCCTGCTCCGGCGCCTCGCTCAGCTCAGCTTTCAGCCTCCTCTCGGCTTCGCCCCCAAGGGCCTGGTTTTAAAAGAGCTGGCTGGGGCATTTTGCCGTGTGCAGTGAAAGCTCCGCGTCCTTCCCTGCTTTGCAGTTGGCTGGAAGAATAAACGCCAACACATGGGAGGGAAAGAAAGCTGGGAAATATCATGTTGAGCCGGAAAACCGTCTCCAAGCATGAAGCCAGCTGGC
The DNA here is from genome assembly GCF_003343035.1 of Apteryx rowi. NCBI lineage: Eukaryota > Metazoa > Chordata > Aves > Apterygiformes > Apterygidae > Apteryx > Apteryx rowi. The sequence goes on along the minus strand of NW_020450949.1, from coordinate 939,342 downwards.
GCTCCATTAATTTTGCATGTTGGTCCAGAACATGGTGTAGTGAGAGGCACATAAATATTTCAGCTAACTTTTGTTCTTTTAATTACTCCCTCTTTGTCAGAGTGGGCGACGGTGGGAGCAGCCTTGGCTTGCGAGCCCCGGGGCAGGGCGCTGCCGGGGCGGCGCGGCCGCAGGGCTGCGCCGTGGGGACCCCGCCGCGAGGCGCCGGCGTTTGCACCCCGCCGCGGGGCTCTGCCCGCGTGCACCTCGCCACGGGCGCCCCGCCGCGGGGCTCTGCCTGCTTCCTGGCTTTCCTCGATCGCCCTCGCAGCAGGTCGGGCTCTGTGCGTTTTCTTCCCTAAAAATAAACGGAGGTAACATTTACACAGTCACAACAGCCCATTTGATATTCCCGTGGCAGTTATTTATTCATGGAGCGAGGCCTTTGCGTGCACTCTCAAAGATACTCCTTCGATAAAATATTCAGCGCGGCAGCGACCGGCGCTGCGGGGTGCGGAGGGCAGAGGCCCCGCGAGCTGCCCTCCCGCGCGCCGCAGCCGCGAGCGCTCGCGGGTTGGCGCCGACGGTGCGCGGAGGCGCAGCCCTCCTCCCCGAGCCGCCCCGTTCGCGCGGGGAGGGTGGCACCGGGGGCTCGACGCTGCGAAACCCCCCCGCGTCGCGCGCGGCTCGGCCGGCGCGAAGCCCCCGCAGGGCAAGGGGTCTCCTTGGGTGAGCTGAGGCTGGGGGGGCTCGGCAAATTCGGCACTGGGGCGGCGGCGGCGGCTTGCTCCGACTTGCGTCACAGCCGCAGCGTTCTCCGCGTCGGCCTGCGCGCCCGGCRATGGCGGGCTGACGGAAAGGGCAGAACGTGGCTTGTTTTTTCTCTGTTAGGGTGTTGCAGTGTGCAAAATGCAACGCGATGGCAATAAGTCGTTCGTGAAGCTGAGCAGAGCAGCCAGGCGGGCGGCTGCCTGCAGAGTGACCCCGCTGAGCCCGGGGAGGCGGCGGCGGGCCCTTCCCTCACGCTGTGCCGCTACGGGCTCGCCGTGCTGTGGTCCCGAAAAGGGTTTGGACTGCTGGGCCTATTGCTGTAAAATTGTGGCTTTTCTTTTGCTCGGGGGCTTCGGCCGAAACCTTCTGCAAGGAACTTTAATCTGGGATCAGGGATGTTTTCCCTGCCTTTCTCTGCAAACACGGAAAGGTCGCGGGCAGATTAGTGCTCGCTGCCGGCGCCTGCCTGGGGCAGGGGATGTTTCCAGCTCGCCGAACGGATGCGGGTGCCTGGGGGATGGGGGCTGCAAAGACGCCCGAGCCGATTTCCCCCCTCGGGTGCCCTGGGGGCTCCCCCTGTCGTGGGCTCCCCGAAGGGAGCTGCCGAAGGGAGCCGCCAGGGATGGGTGGATGGGCTGCAGGAAGGGAGGGAGAGGAGGAACCAAACGGGAATACCTCGTCCGGGAGCAAGCGTGCCCTTTCCAAGCAYGGGGCCCTGTTCGGCCGCGGCAGGCGGCCAGGTCTCCCTGCTGCCTTCAGGGATGGGCGACGCGCTTACGGAAGAGCCGCAGCCTGCAGTCGGGGCCGCGGGAGCCGAGCGGGATTACCGAGCCCCGCCGCAGGCACTAAGGAGCTTTGGGGCAGGGGAGAACATGGGTRGATTACAAGTTTTTTCATTTCATCTGCGACTGAATTTATGTCATTTCCCCCATGCATCCCCCCCGCAGCACCAACTAATTTTTCTTTTGCAACGCTGCTTTGGAAGTCAACGTGTGCCGTTACACGGGCAATGCAGCCTGACGCTGCTCTGGTATTTCCTTCTCCGTGGGGTCAATCAAGCACCTATTTCCTGACCGCTGGAGCTGCTTTCCCTGCTGCAAGGCAGCGCTGCACGCGTGCTCCTTGCAAGGGCGGCAGCGAGGACGGGCAGCTGCTCCGGCAGAAACGCCCGGCCGGGGGGCAGAACAGGCACTTGGAAAATCTTCAGAGCGTGTAACCAAGCGCTCATGTTTTATGCCTCAAATCACAAAATAGGCAATTAGAAAAATGAGTTTGCGCCATTTTTTAAACAGGAGAAATTGGCATTTGGCTTCTCTTTAATCAGTTTAGCTCTCGTTTGGAGAAGTTTGAGGGAAGCCTCGCTCRAGTCACGTCACAAAGCGGTGCCACCCGGTTTGGTTTAAAGAGCAGAGAGGCCCTTGCCCCAGGCTGCAAGGGGAGCGCTGCGCACGCGTCCCCGGGCCGTGCCGTCATGCCGCTGGCAGCACCTCTCGTCAGAGGGCGGATTTGGAAAGACAGGTCAGAGGCAAATAATCTGGGGGCTTTGCCGGCGGCCGCGCACAGAGAGGCGCTTGCRGTGGAAGCGAGGGGAGCTGCGAGGACTCCCAGCGCGGAGCCCTCCCCTCCCGCGGGAAGTGCTCGTGTTGCTGCTTCTCCTCGTGGCGTGACACTGGGTTTGCGTCCCSATACTCATCAAATATTGATGGCGTGAGGCTGATATAAGCTGGGTCGCCGTCTTCCAGYGCCGCAGCAGCCGCGTTGGTTAAGCGAAGCTTTACAGGCATTCGGGGAGGACGTCCCTGCTTCAGAGCGGCTGCAGGCTAAATTTAGGCTGTTGTCATTRTTCCTCGCCGTATCTTCAGCCGCGCAAGTGGAAGGAGCGAGGAGGAGAGAGGGAAGGGGGAGCGCGGGGG
>NW_020450949.1:879668-936479 GCF_003343035.1 Apteryx rowi | reverse complement strand
GGGGGAACCTGCCGCTTAAGCAGAAACGCGGTCCAGCAAATTGTTTCCTTGGGCTCAGGGGCGGCAAAATTCCTCCAATAGCATCTGCGAAAGTTTGCGGAGCTGCTGCAGAGACCAGTCAGGCTGCGCCGGCGAGGATGGGGGAAAGGAAGCAGAGGACGGCATGCAAATTCCAGCCGGGAAGTAAATAAACTGAAGTTTGCGTTTTAACCCTCGGTCGGACAGGCGGCTGCCGGTGCCGCCTTGCGCATCCGAAGAGAAGGCTGAAACCAGAAGAGCAGCATCTCCTGCTCATTTCTTCGCTTTTGCTTTGAAATCTTCGAGTTTCCTGGGGGAAAACACTCCCAGTGATTTTTCACCTTTGACATTTTGCGACGCTTCCAGGGAGAAGCGGCACCGGGCTGCAAAGTAGAGCGCGGCTGAGTACTAAAGAGGGAGGGCAGCTCCGCAGCCCGAGTGCCGCGCGAGCACCATGCAGGTTTCTTTTGTGTGCTCCGAGCACAGCATAAAGAGCCGGAGCGCCGAGGACCGCCTGAACAGACAAAATGCCAGCAGTCCCAGCCTCGGCACGCGCAGCAAATTTCGCGCTGTGGCCATGGTCGCCCGGAGCCTGGGGCAGCTCTCGGTGCAAAATGCCCCGTCGTCCAGCGAATCCAGCGTGAAGCAGCCGGGGATGAAATATAGGTAGGAGAGGAATGTGCTCTTGGCTCGGAGATTTACTTTTTACTTGGATGCATTTTGCATTCCTCGCTGTAATGGGTACGGTGGGGGGGACGTGCGTGGCGCTCTTCCCGCTTCCCACTGGCTTCCCGGTGTGCGGGTTTCTCGGCACTGCAAGTGCGGATCCGTGCTCCGTGTGCACCCTTCTGCTCCGCTGCATGCGTCCGGGTTGCTCTTTTCCTCCTTTCAGTGCAGTTTCAAGTAGCGTTCTTGTTTCCATCCAGCTTAACATAAAACCAGCGGAACGCGAGAAGAAACGTGACCTGACATTTGGTTAGGATTTAGTAAAACCCCTGTCGCCTGGCTCGCCCRCTGGGAGCGGGCAGGCTGTGGCCCCGGGGCAGGCGTGCAGCGCGCCGTCGTTTACGCCCTGGAAGGGCATCGGTGCTTTCGCCGCGCTCCCGGGCTGCGCGCGGCCCTGGTCCGTGTGCGGTAAGCGCAAGCCGCTGCTCGGTTCCCACCTCTGCCCTGTGCCTCGAAAAGGCAGCGCGGCGTGCGCGCAGCGCAGCTGGGGTTAACGCGCCCGCTCCCCTGGCATCGCGGCAGAGCGGTGCCAAGGCGGGGGACGGAGGGCTTTTCCCCAAATAGATCAGCGCGTGTGCCGCGCTACAGCTAATAGCCGCTGCCTGTTCCCACTTCAGCCGAGATGTAAACAGCATCGCGATGCAAAATGTGTCAGGCAGGCAGATTGCTGGAACGAGACCAGCTCTCCCCCACTCTTCTCCTCCGAGTTAATAACTCGGCCTCTTCTTCCTGGAGCCCCATGGGGCTCGGATTCGCCCCGTCCCGCGGCGGGGCACGGAGGGTTTCGGGGCGCGCGGGTCCCGGGGCCGGCAGCGAGGGCTCGCAGCGCCCCAACCCGGCGCGGCGTGGCACGGCACGGCATGGCCGGCGGCCTCCCGGAGTGCTGGGAGCAGGCGGCGCACGGGCGCGGGGCGGCCGCCGTGGGCGCAGCGGGGCGAGGAGCCCCGCGCGGAGGCCGCCAGCGCGGATGCCTTCCAGTTGCTATGCGACACCGCGCTCCGCCGAGCCGCGTGTGCGGGCAGGCGGGCGGGCGGCAGCAGCTCACCTACACTTTATTTATTTTCATGCTGGTTGTTCGAACCTTTGTGGTTTTTAAAACTCGCTATCAATCATCGTGGCAAAGGCGGAAAGGACGTCTGCCAGGCTGGAGCTGTTCCCAAAAGAATATTCTCTAGTTCTTTGCGCCAGCTTGATTTTAATTATTTCTCATTTTTCTTGGCCCACTGCTCCGCTCTCCAGGGACTTCCCTGCTTTGGAGCTCTCGGCGATGCAGGTGCACCAGCAGCAGCACCTGGAGAGGGCTGTGCACGGCCCCTGGCCTGTGTCCGAGCCCGACACAGAGCATGAGGCTCTTGTGCCAGCCAGCTCCGCGATGTCCGCGCTGGGCTGGGAGCGGGCGGCCCCGTGCTGCTCACACCCTACCCTGCTCTGGAGCTGAGCTGCGCTGARAACGGGCACAGCTCGCTCCATGCATGAGCCGCCCCCGTTGCTGCGCTGCCAGGCGCACGTTGCCGGCTCCTGGCCTCGGCCAGGGCCGAAGGGCGTCCGAGCCGCCAGGGTCGGCAGCGGGGAAATGTCCGGGGCTGCACCGAGCGCCATGGGCTGCCCTCCTCCCGCCGGCGCGTGGCGTTAACGCCAGCACCGCCGGTGGAAGTGTGCTGCCGGAGACGAGCCCAGCAGCGGGCTGCTCCTGACCTAACCATGGAAAGCAGATTTAATGAGGGCGCTGGCTGCTGCCACATTAAATTCCCGTGCAGGCAAGCGTGGGGCCGCGCGGCAGCCCGCGGCCTCGCGCGCCTGGCACCTCCTCCCCCTGGTCGCCCCGTGCCCGGCCGTGCCTGCGCCTGCACCCTCAGGTTAGACGCACCCACGTGCGAAAACCCTGTTAAGGGACTGATCATCCCCCTTTCGTGTTTACTCTGCAAATACGCTATTGTGCGTTTAGTCCGTTTTTGCTTATTTATCGGTGTTCTGCATGTAGCCATAAGGAGCAGCAGCGTTCAGACTTGGTGGCCTCAGTTGTGCTCAGCTGCTTCTCCTGTCTTCACTCTTCCTTTCCTATTTTAAAATAAATGCCTTAATTTTTAGCCACAATTGGGGGTTCAGAGACATAACGTGAACCTTCTTGGTTCTCATTTCATACGGTCGCTTCTGCTCCAGTCCCTAAATCCAGATTACTCGTGGGTTTGTGCCGTGTTTGCCTCTCGCTGTCCTTACCGCAGCCCTCRGGCATGTTCATTTCTTGCCTTCCCGGGTTGGGGGCTCGTTCTTGCTCTGCCTTTCGCTCCGGTTAGCTGCCCGGCGCCGAGGCTGCGCGGAAACACGAGCGGCGTCCGCAGGTGCCCTCGCCCCACGCTGGCCCTGCGGTGGGAGCCACGGGGCCAGGGGCCGGCGGCAGCCCTGTCCCGGGGGCCTGCCCGCGTGCTCGCGTGCATGCTGACACGGAAACGCTGCCGCCAGCGCTCCGGGCTGCTCTTCAGACGGGTTTGTGTCTTGCAGGAACCTTGGGAAATCCGGGCTGCGAGTGTCCTGCCTTGGCCTGGGTAAGTGACCGGATCCTCCGGGGCCCTTCAGCACCTGCTCCGTCCGGCGGCTTCCCCCAGCGGCTGAGAGGCGCCTGCTGCCCCGGCTCCTGCTGTCGGAGGAGACGCAGCGGCTCTGGCGGGAGGGAGAGGCGGCGGGCGAGGGCGAGGACGAGCTCGGCGCGGGCAGAGCTTGCTCGTCCTGCGGGCGCGAGAAAGCCTGCCTCGGCTTCCCGCCTGGCAGCTCCCTGCTCCCAGCAACTAACTCAAAGCAAAAATTTCTGCCTTGTCCTAAATACTCGTGTCTGCTCAGGACCGCGGTGTGGGTAGCGCCCTCAAAGCCTGGCCTGGCCACTGACRGGAAAATCTATCCAGGAACTTGCGCTGTGCGGGATTAAATGACTAGATAGGCTTTCATCCATTGTGAGCCACTTAAAAAWATGGATTTGCAATTATGAAGCTGTCGCTGGTGACAATCTGTTCCTCTGACTGAAGCGTTATCAATCATTCTGCAAAAGATAAAAAGAGTTTTCTTCTGGGCTGGTGACAATTTTGAGCAATGGCCCAGAAGTTGTCAAATTATTTTCTCTTTTCCCCCTGCTGCTCGACACTGTAGAAGCTGAAATTAGGAGCATTTGGCGGAGGTGCTTTCCCGCGCGCTGTATGCAGAACCGTGGCTGCCGCGTGCCGGGGCCGTGCCGGGGCCGGCACAGGGAGCGGGTCCCGCTGGCCCCGGCGGGCTGCTGGGCCTGGCCTGCCGCGGGCGCCCTGCCGTGGCAGAGCTCGGTGCCGGGGTCCCGTGCCGCCGTTGTCCAGCTCTGTGCACCTTTTCTCCTTCACAGGGACATGGGTGACTTTCGGAGGGCAGATCACAGACGAGGTAAGGATTGCTCCCATCTCATCGTGTTACTCCGCGCTTCTGTTCCCMGAGAGCGGGAGGGAAAATGGCCCGGCTCGGTCCGTCACACACCTGTTTGAGAGCCTGCGTCTCCAGTGCGCTGTCCGGGTTTTGCCTGAATCCATTTTCGGTGGAGCAGAAGACGTGCAAGGTCTCACCCGCCCTTATTAGCAGGCTCCAGGTTTGCTCTCCATCTGTAATTCTGATTAGCACAGCACTTCAGGACCCCTCCTGCGCCTTTCGGCATAGTCGGTTGTTCAGCAAGACACCTGACACCGGGTTTCTCCTGAGCTATCAAATGTCAGCTTGAGGCCAAATTAGTCCTGTATAAATCAATTTTCTGAGCCTGGGACTGCGAAAGCAGGAGGAGGGGGAGAAACAATCACGTTGCCGTGTGAGTTTGGGATTTTCTCCTTCAAAGCTGCTGTCTTCCATGTGCCACCAAACGTACCCCGAAAGTTTCGCCGTACTGTATGCCAGCGTGCCCGGCGCCTGGGCGCGGAGGCTAGCGTTTCCAAGCCTGGCTTTCTAGAGCTGAGCACATAACTGATCGGGGGCCGAGGCTGCTTGTGTGGCAGTTCGGGGCTTTCAAAATGAAGCTCTAAAATCAAGCCGCACAGTCTTTGGTGCAGCTCCGTGGACGGCGCGCGGCGGGTTGCAGGCCGCCCGTGGAGCGAGCGGCACCGCGGCTCTGGCACTCACGTGTGCGGGCTGCTGCTCCTRCTCTCCCTTACACGTCCCCTTCTCTACCAACATCACGGCTTTCTCTTTGCAGATGGCGGAGCAGCTGATGACCTTAGCGTATGACAACGGCATTAATCTCTTCGATACGGCAGAAGTCTATGCTGCTGGCAAGTAAGTACCTTCCGCTTTGGTACCAGGGCAAGGACCGCGTTTCTGGTGAATGGGAGCAAGCTGTCCAAGCCTGGGATGAGTCTTCCTCATGGGGCTTTCCCCCATTCCTGACCGAGGGTCCCATCCCATGTTTTGTCCAGGGYGAGGGGAGCCAGCGCGAGCCGTGTCCTGGCCGGGCAGAGCGGGGCGCGGGGCTGGCCGCGGCGAGCTAAGCGCAGGCAGGGCCCTCGGGGCACTGTGGCCACGCTGAAGGGCAGCAGCGCTTCCCGGGGCGGCAGGCAGCCACTCGGGGACCGGCTGGGGTGGTACCACGTGGTCTCCAGAGCCGTGTGGCGCTCGCAGAGCTCCCAGGAGCGTGCGGAAATGCTAACCTGCGGTTTAGGCTGAAGAGTGCTGAAGCATCCTCTCTCCCCCTGCAGCTGCCGGCTGAGATATATTTAGCTTTAAAAGCATTAGCATGGTTATCGACATAATAGCAAAACCTCATTTTTCCTTCCCAAATCCACTGCTGCAATACCAAGAAAACTGGGCTGAGAGAACAATATATTCAACTAACTTGGTCTCTTGGGTCGGCAAATTGCCCCCAAGCAGGCGTCAGTTTTTATGAATTTGTTCATTACCCAGTGAATGTTTTAGGCAAACATGTTTGAATTTACAGAGCCCTTGAAAATTATTCATCCCAGCCCCTGCACAGAGTAGTAACTGTTCACAATCAATTTGCTTTGGATTAGTACTGTTGGAAGCCTCCCAGACCAGCAGAAACGGTCTGGGGTAGCTGTAAAACGTCTGCGAGAAGAATCCGGCCGAGAGCGTTTGCTCGCAGAGGGTCTGCAGCCCAGCAGGTCACGGAGGAACTCGTAGCGTGCCCAATACCTTCGAACCGACCCCATCGGGACTGTTTGTGGCGTGGCTGTGTATGCAAACTCCTTTGAAGCCCTCGTCCACTTCTCCCAGCACACCTGCTTTGCTTCTGTTTGAGGTTTTCCAGATAAGGCCATTCAAACACACTTGACCTGGATGGCCATGCTCGTTCACCGCGTTGTTTGAGCAGTGTTTAAAGCTCCTCTGTACAAATGCACTCGCAGACGCTTTAGTTTCTAAATATTTGAAAGAGAGTCTTGAAAGGGTAGATGTTTTCCTTAAACGTGCAGGCAAGCTTGTTTCCCCCTGGAGAGCAGTAATAAGTGTGGACTTACTGTCTTTGCCATGAGTTCCTGCTCTTCATTATTTAAGAGAGGAAAGCTATTGTCATGGAGGTTGGTGTAAAAGTTTGGAGAGTGGAAATAATTAAATCATTCCACTTCTTTGCACTCATTTTTGGAAGTCGTTTCACATTTGTTAAAACGCTGCATTCCTTTACATCCTTTCCCGTGAGGTGAGATCCCTCTACGCCCGCCACCACTCTCCAGGCTGCCCAGCGCGGCCAGGTCCCTCACCCCGGAGCAGTCGGCGTGCGGCAGCAGAAGGCGAGAGCGTCTGTCTCTGGCCTCTTCTGCTAAAATCCCCGGAAGACAGGTCGGGGACGGGGGGAATCTCACCCCGTTGCAGTGTCCTATTGCTAATCGACGACAGAGCAGGGAGAGCGAGGGTGGAGCAGGAGAACGGCGGAAGCTCAGCGGCGCACACCGTCCCGCCTCGGCGCGCGCCAGGGACCCTCAGCCTTGCCCCCACCACTGCTGCCAGCTCCACGCGCAGTCGTTTTCATTACTGAAGTGTTTCTGACCTAATTTCTGTGCCAGCCTAGGGAACTCATGGTTTGCATCTTCCTTTCCTTACAGGGCTGAGGTTGTGCTAGGAAATATTATTAAGAAGAAAGGATGGAGGTAACTATCGCTCTCCCTAGGATGAGTGTTTCATGTTGCTTCGTTTTATGCAGCAGCTTTCTGGGGTAAAACAGCTGCATTTGGGCTTTGGGAAGGGAAGTGAAAGGGAGGTGGAAAAGCAAAAGCAGCCAGCCGAGCCCTCGGCTCCCCGCAGGGCAGGAAGCCTCCTGGGCACCCACGGCCTCCGGGTCGCCTCCCGGGGCCGGCACCGCGGCAGGGCCGTATGCCAGGGAGCCACGGGCGGTGGGTGCGCGGCGTGGGCTGGCATTGACGGTGCCTCTCGCTTGCTCTTTGCAGACGATCCAGCCTGGTCATAACCACCAAAATCTTCTGGGGAGGAAAGTACGTACGGCCTCTCCCCCACCTCGCCGCAGCCCGGCCGCACGTCTGCTCTTCTAACCCTGCCTCTCTTGGTCTTTCAGGGCAGAGACGGAGCGAGGCCTGTCGAGAAAGCACATCATCGAAGGTACGGGGCAGCGCTGCCCACCGCCGTGGCTCCCAGACGCGCCGCAGCGTCACGCGCTGCCCGAGGCCGTGGCCCGGGTCTGCTGCCCCCCGCGCGTGGCGGGCTGGCGCGGGCAGCCGGCCGGCGCGCGTCACCGCCTCTGTCGCTCCCCCTTCGCCCTAGGCCTGAAGGCTTCGCTGGAGCGGCTGCAGCTGGAGTACGTGGACGTGGTGTTCGCCAACAGGCCGGACCCCAACACGCCCATGGAGGGTAGGTGCTGCCGCGCTCCGCGGGGCTCGCCGGGCGGGGGCAAGGCCGCAGCACRGTCCGGCCATCCGGGATACGTGTGCAGGATACGTGTCCCGTAGGCAGGAGCCCGTCCGGCCCCGCGGTGCCGATGATTGGAAAAGACTTCTTTGCTTTTCCAAAGAGACCTTTTCCATCCCCGGCAGCGGGCGGTCGCAGGACTGGCCAGACGAGGTCCCTGCAGTCGTTCTCCTTCCTAAGCAGCCGCAGGAACCGCTTCTGGCCATGTCCTGCTGCTGTCGCCTGTCCCGGCTGCCTGCCGGCCGCAGCTCTTACCCGGGCGCATGCCAGAGCCCATCTAACTTTTCTTACCTCATATCCAGCTCTTTTTGTGGATTATGAAGAGGTTGCAATTCACTCATTCTGAGCAGGGAGAGTTAATTCCCTATTCATTAAATTCGTAGTAGTCTCGGTTTTATTTTATTCCACGGCCCATTTTATTGTACTGTACTGTATGTATTGGATTTCATTGTCATTTGTGGCTTTCAATCATGTTTTTTGTGGCAGGTTTTTATTCGAAGTGTGTTTTCCATTACTTAGTACAAATCGTTCCCCCTCTTAATACGTGCAGCATGTGCACCAAATTAAATCTGTTGCAAAACACCCTCCTCTCTTGTCCAGTGCCAGGAGCTGCCTTAGGTCGTGCTCCAGAAAGAAAGAGGCTGTTTTAGTGGTGCTTGAACCTGGTTTCCTCCCTCTCTCCAGCCCCGCACCCTTTGTCATGCCGTTCATTGTACTATGCCAGCAGCTGTAAACTCTGGTCTCTTTAAATCTTTCTTTTATCACCAGGGGACCCATTTAGTTCTTCCAAGTCAAGAACATTCATCATAGAAGGTACATCGTACCCGCAGTCTCAGTATTGACCCTGTGTCCGAGCAGCATTTTATGGGACAGAAGCTGTACTTTTCTTTACATTTGATTCCTTCCCCTGAACAAACTTCTCCATAAAATGCGCAAAGGAAAACAACAAGAGCAAAAAAACTATATACCCCCTGCCCTTTGAGAACATCTTGCAAGTAAAAGGCAGCAAGCGAATAGCTGTTAGTTCCCTCTCTTTCCTGAGCCACCTCATTTCACCCTTTGGTTCCTTTCCCTTGTCCTGTGCATGCGTTGCCGTTTGCAGAGGCGCCGCGCTGTGGCAGGGGACRCCGGGGCTGCAGCCCCGCGCTGGAGTCTCGCTGCGGCGGAGGGCTGCGGGACGACCGGCGCCTGTTCTTAACGTGCTTGCGGCGTGGGAGGAGGCCAGGTCGGAGACGGGGGGAACGGATCAGAAGGGCAGGAGGTGCACACTTCAGTGTTTGTCGTCCAGGAGGCCTGAAGTCCGCTGGCTTCCGGATGCGGGACTTGCAGTGCAAGCGCTCTGCCTTTAAAGCAAGTTGGCTTCCTAAATTATCATCCCGCTAACTCTGAAGCCCGGCCGCCTGATTTCCTCGCCCCTCGCAGCGCAGCCTGCTCTTGCCCTGAAGTGTGTTGGGTGCTTTTTCTCGATGAGTATGTGCTAGAGCTGGGCAAAATCTCGGGTAATGATGGGTTTTGCCCACCTCCAGCAGCCGTTGCTTTCCCTGCACACGATGGACTGGACTTTCTCCGCGTGCCTTGACTCTCTCCCGAGTCTTGTACAAGAGCTATGACGGACCTGCCAAAATTTCCTCTGATTGACAGAAATCTTTGGTTGCCGCAAACGCAGYGCCTGGCTAAGCGGCCGGCCCATCGGTGCATGCGATGGCCGCGTTACAGCTCGTGTGAGGCTTCCTTTTTGCTTCCTTCCCGCGGCATGTGTGTGTGTACGGCTTGAAGCTCGGCCTGCATGATGCGGGTTCGGCTGAAGGTCCCGAGCAGAAATTCCCAACAGTGTTTCTAAAAATTAGGCCGACAGAGCCAGCCTAGGGTTTCATAGGAATCGGGCCRGCCGTGCCTTCTGCGGGGCCTGGGCTCCCTGGCACCGTTTTAGCTGCCAAGCTCAGCAAAGCTGGCGCTGYGGACGTGCCGGGAGCCGCAGCAGGGAGACGTGCGCTTGGGTGAGCTGTTCCCTCCGCTGCAGGCCGTGCKGGCGGGCGGGCGCCTGGCCAGCTCCAGCCCACTGCCCGAAACTGCCCCCGCCGCCTCGCACCTCTTCTCCAGCCTGTCGCGAGCCTTGTGCCCGGCAGCGCGGCAGCAGCTGCCTCCGCCCTGACGCAGGCAAGAGGCAGAGCGGCGTACAGTTGTATATATTTATATAGGTGTGTATTTTTGTATTAATATATTTTTATGTGAATATATGTTTCTATACGGACATRTTGCTATGCCCAGGTGCACTGCGGCGCGGTGGCAGCAGGTAGAGCTGCTAGAGCAGGAGCGCGTTTCCAGCCAGGTGTTGCGAGACTGTTTTTAGAAACACTCGTCTGCCAGCTTGCGTTTCTAGTGCACCGTTTGCAGTCGGTCAATCAATCCAGCAGCCTTGCAAGCACTGTACTGCCGGCGCTCCGCCTGCGCCCGCGCCGGCTCCAGCCCAGGCACGGGGCACCGTGGGGCAGTGTGGTGCACAGACAGCCCCGCAGCCCCTGCCCGCAGCCCCTGCCCGCGCTCTCACGAGAGGCACCCCGGCGCGATGCTCGTTACGCGTATGGACCGTGGCGCCGCGCTGGTTTAATGGATTCTGACAGCATTTACTCCACGCAGGAGCTTAGAAAAATGTTCCTCTTGGATGTCCTTAAGGCACAGTTCGACTGCAGCTCGCTTTAAAGGCCGGGCTCGGGCATTTTAGGAGAAGCCGGGGGCGGATTTCACGCCTCCAAGGGAGGGGTCGGGCGCCCAGCCAGCCCCGGCGGCGCCTATCCGGCTCCCGCGGCCCGCGGAGCCCGCACCACTGCCAGCCCCGCGCCCTCGCCAGAAGCGCCTGCCTGAGCAAGTCCCACGCCGGCAGACCCGTAAATGGCATCCTCCTTGTCGCGCTGCCTCCTCATTGCAGCACGATCGCACAGAAACACGTCAGCTTCCTCATCCGCCTCGCGCGTGGCTTCGTTTGGGTCTTTTTTAAGAGATTGGGAAAAGCGATGAGTTGGGACAAGCAATATTTCAAGTGCAGCCTCTCGGGGGGGGGGGGGGTTGTTTTTCGTCGCATTTTGTTTTAACTTCCTTGTCAAACTCCTGCCTCCAAGTTTGGTGTTTGGAAGTACGCTGCTTGCAAGATGTCTGTGCCGTAGCGCTCCCTTTCCTTTCGGCGTGGTGCCCGTCGGCGGCCGGGCGCCGGCGCCCCGTGCTGACGGCTGCCGCGGCTCTGCCTTGCCCCCGCAGAGACGGTGCGAGCCATGACCCACGTCATCAACCAGGGGATGGCCATGTACTGGGGCACGTCGCGCTGGAGCTCCATGGAGATCATGGTAGGGCCGCGGGCGCCGGGCGGGCGGCYGTCGCGCGCGTTTGGTTGTTTTGGGGGCCGAGGGGAGGCGGCGCGGGGCGGCGGGCACCGACCGGCTCTCCCCGGCCTTGCAGGAGGCGTACTCGGTGGCGCGGCAGTTCAACCTCATCCCGCCCATCTGCGAGCAGGCCGAGTACCACATGTTCCAGCGCGAGAAGGTGGAGGTGCAGCTGCCTGAGCTCTTCCACAAGATAGGTACCGGCGGCGGGGCGTGCGGTGTCCCCGGGGCCAGCGCGGCCCTGCGTCGCCCCCCCCCCCCCCGGGTTGTCCCGCAAAACCCTGCCCCGGTGGCGGCTTGCCCTTTTATCGGCCCGACCTCGCCGCCGGCCCCAAGCGTGCAAACGCTGCTGTGGTGAAGCCGTGCCCCGCGCGTCCGCCCGGCAGCGGCGCCACCTCCGCCTGCGCCCTCTCTTCCAGGCGTCGGCGCCATGACCTGGTCCCCGCTGGCCTGYGGCATCGTCTCGGGGAAGTACGACGGCGGCATCCCGCCGTACTCCAGAGCCTCGCTGAAGGTGAGGGCGCGGGACGCGGAGCCGCGCGGGGCCCCGCGCCGGGCGGCCGTGCCCCGCTGAGCGCCTCTCCCTCGGCCCCTCCGCGCAGGGCTACCAGTGGCTGAAGGACAAGATCCTGAGCGAGGAGGGCCGGCGGCAGCAGGCGAAGCTGAAGGAGCTGCAAGCCATCGCGGAGCGCCTGGGCTGCACCTTGCCCCAGCTCGCCATCGGTAAGGTGGCCGCGGAGGGGGTGGCACGCTGCAGCCGGGGCRCGCGGGGGGCCGGGGCCGAGCCGGCGCTCAGCTCGCCCTCCCTTTCTGCCGCCCCAGCCTGGTGCCTGAGGAACGAAGGCGTCAGCTCCGTGCTGCTCGGCGCCTCCAACGCGGACCAGCTCATGGAGAATATCGGAGCAATACAGGTCGGTGCCACACGCCGCCCCGCGGCAAACCCCGCGGGCTCCCTTCGCTGGATGAGGGGCTCGTGGGTGCTCCGGGGGTACGCGCACGCGCCTACAGAAAAGAGTAGCGTTATCTTAACTCTTAGAAATCTTAATCATGTTTCTTTGGTTGCATACAGGTTCTTCCAAAGCTGTCATCTTCCATTATCCATGAAATCGATAGTATCTTGGGCAATAAACCATACAGCAAGAAGGACTACAGATCCTAATCGTGTATACCATCCGCCCGGACTCACTGTCAAGTCCTAGTCTTCTGTTCGCTTGCTTAAGCTTTGTCGAAGCAAAGTGGAGAGTGTGGTTTGCATCAAGAACACAACATGTCAAGATGTTATAGAGAAATTGTTTAAAATGTTGCTGCAAGACAACATATGCTTATTATGTAACATTTTTTTTGAATGCAAGAAAAGTCACTGGTTGGGAAGAGCGCAAAAGCAATTTCACCCTAGCTGTTTAGCCTCTGAGCTTCCTTTTTAAGAGAAGAAACTACCTTTTTTCACACACAGGACATCACTGTTTTCCATTAATTCAGGCTCATGTACAGTTTGCTTGAATATTCAGCTCTGGCATGTAACGCATTTAACTGGAAGGCTGATAGTCGCGGTTAAAAAGGCCGGCTTTCCGGTGAGTGGGCTAACGCGAGCTTGGAGGACGCTGCCTGTGAGAACCAGCTAGGCATGTTAGAAACAGCTGTTTCGGACTATTGCATGCATYGCCCAGCTGCTGCTGTTCTGTCGTTTCCTTGTTTAGAGGGCTGGATGAGAAGATTTTTATTTTGGGATGCACTCAGAGCAAATCAGCCAAGCCACTGAAAGCTGTAGGCGTTCACGGCCCCTTGTTCTGCACCTCCTGAGACCCCAGCGCTGCCGTGGCGCGCGCTGCATCAGGAYGCGGTTTCCTTTGCGACGCTCTTGTCCTCCCGGGCAGTCAGCCACGGTCCGGGCCCCGTCGGGACCCCTCAGCCCCACATCCCGGGCAGCCCACGTGCCACCTGGCCACGAGCCGTGTTGGGGACAGGGCACGGGACGCCGCCAGAGCACAGAGCCCTAGAGAAACGTGGTGCTTTAACGCAGAGATCTTGCAGGAKTCGTTACTTTCTAATACATTAATTTTAGGTTCTAATTATAAACTGTGAATCGATTGGTTGCTGTAAGACACAAAAAGATCTTTTCCATAACCTGGGTCCACGAGATGTTGGGCTTTATCATTAGCTGCTTCGTTTCCTGAGCCCCCGGGCTGCGGGAGGTGCCGTGAGCAAGCCCTGGCGGGGCCYGGCCAGTCGCTGCGGCGAGGAAGCGGGGCAGGGGGAATGTGCTTTAACCTGTGTTCGGAGGAGAGTCTTGGCGCTTAGGTACCAGCTGCACACGGTCAATGACGGTAATGAGCAGTTAAGCCCACTAGCAGCTGGGTGAAGGCTTGGGCGCTGATGCCACCAGCCTCTGGGGCGGTGCTGCTGCATTTGTAAATGCTGCGCACGGGCCTGATCGGCTCCAGGGCGCCCTGTGGGAACATCTGCCTTTGCAAACAGAAGAGATTTTGGTATCTTGCAGAACTTGCTCCTGTTCCCAGCGCCCCGGGCGTGTTGGCTGCTGCCGATGACCACAGGGGAAGCAGCCCAGGGAGCAGAGCTGGCGCTGCGCCGTCCCAGCACAGGGCAAGGGCGTTGCTAACAGGTGCCCCGTTTCTGTTCAAGACTGCATCTGTCCCAAAAAGAAGGTGAACGCTGCAGGAATTAGCCTCACTGTTACACCCTTCTGTGCCGCTGGCTCAGCCCGGCGTGCTGCTGGCCGAGCAACACGCATGGCTTGCTGATGTACCTCCGTCCCGACGCCCGGCGTGCTGCTTGCACTGTTGAAGTGCCGCGCTGCGCCACGGAGAGGGCGGCATTGCAGCGGCGGCAGCACCAGCGCGAGCTCTTCGGTGCATCTGCACATCAGATAACTACTGTGTGGCCTGGGGTCTGAGAGGTAACCGCCGCAGGGATTTATGTTCCATTATGCACAAAAAWTAAATACATGTATGGTTATTACGGTACGTTAGCGTCTTCTCGTAACCTCTGCATCCTAGACRAAACGCAAGTACCCCCTAGGAGCAGCAAAACATCTCTTCTCTGTAGTCTACCATGTGATCCAGGGTGCAGAATTATTCCAGTGCTTAAGGTTAACAGAACCATATCTAGTATGAATCTTCCATTAAAAAGGCAGATTAATACTAATAAACAAACAGTGATAAAAGCAACTGTGTTGGGACATTATTTTTTCCTGGCAGGGCACCATTTTCCTGTGTTAGCGTACAGCATGGCTGGGGGGGGGGGGGGGGTGAAACGCGGGACTTTTTTTTTTTATTTTTTTATTTTTTTTTTTGGTGCACAGTTAGAGCAGGAAAACTGCGGTGTCCTGCAGCCTCTTCCTTGGCCAGCAGACYGAGCAAGCCAAAGGGCCCGGCTGCTTGCGGCCCGGCTCCCCGCCGCGCGGGTGGGGGGGGTGCCCAGGGCAGCCAGGCACCGGCTCTGCCCGCGGTACCGCAGCAGGTGCCTGCCCTGCCGCCGAGCAGCGCCACGAGCCGAGCAGCAGCCCGTCCACCCCCTCGTGCCCGGCTCTTCGTAGGGTTGTTCCCGAGGGCTGGTGGCCGCCACGCCAAGCCCCCTTGCGCGACATGAAGCAATCCCTCGGCCTTGGCCTTGGCTAGCAGGGGACAGTTTGCACTATCCCTTTATTTTATGAAAATGGGGACAAAATAGTTGTCAGAGTGTTTAAATCTAGACTGAGACAAGTCAGAAGGAATAGAAGGGTGGCTTAGTGGTTTCCTTGCTTTTTGCTCTGGAAATGGCCAGGACTGGCATCTTTTAGCATGCCAAACGAAGGCGAGCTGGCTTAGCTCGCAGTTCAGCCTCTCTGGCCTGTTTTGTATCAGGACTTGCAGCATGGTGCAAGACTTCAGATAATATCTTGCTTGGTGTGAGCCCCTGTGTGGTATAGCTCACTACCGGCACAGCAAGCTGAAAATGAATAAAGCATAACTGCACCCTCAGACACTGAAAAAAAGAGGAGCCAAAGATGCTGAACGAGAGCAAAGGAAACGCAGCAGGAATGCTGAGTAAATGATGGTCACAGGACTTGGCCCCCCAGCAGTCACCACGGCAAGGAGGTCTTCGGGGAGGTCTTTGAAAAAAAGCTGTAGGATAACTTGGAAAGCTTCTCCCAAACGTAAAGGGGAGGGAGGGAGGGAGGGATGAAGTCCTTCCCTTGCCTTCCACATTCCTCTCTGGCAAAGATAGCGTTGCAGTCGCAAGAAACATAACAGCACTTTTGTTGGATCCTTTTTAAAGGATTTATTAAAACACAGAAAACATAAACCAAAACACACAGAGTACAAAGTAAATGTGATTGTGTTGGTTACAGGTGCCATAAACCTTCCTACAAAAGGTCATCACGGTGCAGTATCACAAAATAACCTCGGCGGCACGAAGGCAAAGTCACTTCTGTTCCCCCCACTCTGGCCCCAGAGCGTCTCCTGTCCTCATCCATCTCCCACCCAAGCTTTAAAACCTTTCTGGGCAGTTTGGCACGCTTGTTTCCGCGGAGGAAAGCCCAGCTGGTCGCGAAGAGAGCGGAGCAGAGCCCCGGTGCCTCTGGCCTAACCGGAGCCCGGCACAGCCTGCCGCGCTTAGGGGCCCGGACTGCAGCACCCGAAACCTTCAGGCCGGCAACCGGGAAGCTTCATTTCGTACGTTTTCAATGACACAGGGACCAGCAGAGATCACAGAAGAGCTGAGGGCAAAAGATTGGCGCTTGAGGGCAGAGGGACAGGAGGYGTCAGCCACAACCTGCCGTCGCCCCACCGGAAACGGTGCAACCTGCTGGAGGAAATCCCACTGCTGGGGAGGGAGCGGGGGAGGGGGGTGGGCCTGCAGGCAGCGAGCCTGCCAGCGCTCTCCTAGCACTCAGCAGTGCCAGCTCGCCAGAGCTCCAGCTCCAGCCCCGCAAACCCTCGGGGGTCCCGGCCTTCCCGGGCCCGAGGAGGCCACTGCCTGGCCAGCGTGCTCAGCCAATGCCAAATGCCTGCAGCCCACGGAAAGACCTTGCAGGCCCCTCGGCTCCACCTTACCGCTAGTGACCTGGGGGCTCTGGCCCCCTTACACGGTTCAGATCAGGATACAAGACAAATAAACGATTTGGAAAGCCAGCCTGCAAAAGGGTGCTGCAGCGACGAGGCATTTCGCTAGCGGAAAGGGACGGATGYGCACAGGTCTGGAACCGCGAGGGGCTCTAGCGTTCAGCGGTGGCTCGGGCAGCCACTGCTTGGTGGTGGCCCATGGCGTGGAAGGGACGGTCCCGGGAGGAGCCGGTCCCTGGCCTCTGCGCCTTGCTGCGGCGCAGACCAGCTCGTCCTTACGGGGCTGGGACTGTGCCCACATCCGGGTAAAGATGTGACGATGCTCCAGGCGTGACCCTGCTGCTCCAGCTCACCTCGCCACCCACCAGCTTTTCCCCCAGCACCGGCGCGAGAGGGACAAACAACGAGACCACAAACATTGCCGGGACTTGGGCTTTTGGAGAAGCGTCAGTTCTCCATGTAGAAGATAAACTGCGCCTCTTTCCCAGAAACTATAAAGTACCAGCACCGAGCACACGGCCGTACAACTCGCATCAAACTGCTCTTATTTCCTGTGCTATCCCAACGCTCGCACCCTCCTCCCCACAGGGAGGCAGGAAAACCGAAGCCGCAGGCACCTCAGGCAAAGCCAGCCCAGCCGCTGTCTGGGCAGGGTAGGCTGGACACATCCCCACGCCAGCACCACAAGGCAAAACATGGCTGGGAAGYGCTGCAGCGCCTAGCACGCTGCCACAACCGGCACAGCCCTTGGCAGAGGTTGCAGGGGCTTCTCYGTTATCCCCCCTCCTCGCTCTAGCTTTCCCCTTTCCTCCTGTGTCTCATCCCTCTCACGGGCACCTGAAACGTGCCCCAGGAGCCCCTGCCTGACTGCTGAGCCCCAGCCAGGGTGCTGGAGCTGTCGCCCGGCCGTGCCCCTCCGCTYCCCTTCCAGCACCGAGGGGTCTCGGAGAGGCCAGGGTGCCCAGCCGGTGCCACGCAGCCAGGGCATCGCGCAGGYGCTCCCCACGCAGGGCTCCCGGCGCCGGAGCATGCGGAGGGCAGGCTGGAAGCAGCAGGGAAATCCAGGGCAAAGCTGGGGCTTAGCAGCTCTCCGGGTGGGCGTTCAGCCAGAGACCAGAGCGGCAAATGAGACCGCACTGCGGCAGGCATCGCTGTGAAAGCCCCCGGCAAGAGCCGGCTCAGAAGAGCTGCTGCCCTTGCTCTGCCAGAGCCGTGCGCGTCCGCAGACCCCCACAGCAAGGCAAAGCCGAGCCAAGGCCAGGACGTGCAGGGCAAACACGGCTTGAACCCACCGCTCGCCTGCCCACCAGCTCCTCGTGAGCTGCTCAGCCCTGGGGCAGGGGGACGCGATGACGTGCAGCCCCCGCACAGGGAGGGCTGGCAGCGCAGCGACYGCCTCTCTGCGCCCACGGGGGACACGGGGCAGCCACGCGCTGCCAGCGGGGCCCACAGCGTGCATGCATTCGCTCAAACACAAAATGGACGTAAAAAGAGAACTTACACAGAACAGAATTAAGCTTGGCTCCTAACGGTCACCTGTGAGCAAYTGGACTAGAAACGGAGCTTCCAACAGGTCTCCCTTTAAATCTGACACGTGTCAATAAAAACAGACATAAATACTGATACTCTATATCCCTCCTTAATTCATCCCACATTTTCCAGACAAACTCTTCAAGTCTTCAATAAGAAAGTGCAAAAAATGTACAAGGAAATGAAATCCCCTTCAAAGAAGTTCTTGCCATGGTTAGGGGTCGTTTCGTTTGAAGCACACTTTAAACACGAGCAGGACGGCCCGGGAGCGCCGGCACGGCAGCAGCGGGAGCTAGTCTTCGATGCAGATAACGTCGCCGTGCTTCCCCTGCCGTTCCACGGCGGCGCCGTCTTTCAGCGACTCTGCTGCTTTCTGATCCGGGTGGCTGGAGCGAGGCCCGCTGGAGCTTGCTGGAAGGACAGAAACGAAGTGCTGCAGTCAAGCAGGCTCCAGTCCCCTCCCTGCCTCATTTGCTGCCGTGAAGCAAAGTACGAGGCGAAAGCACTGACCTCAGTGGGGCACAGAAAGCCGGGTCAGGAGACCAACCTAAAGTCAACGCTCCTAAAAGCAAAGAGGCCATTCCCTCGCTCCCCCCGACCGAGGACTACGCGCGCACGACTCCTGCAGTCTGCAGGCAGGTGCCTCCCCTCCCCGGCACCATCAGCACCTCCTCTACACAGGCAGGCGCTTCTGGCCCGCGGCTTCTCCAGCTCGTGGCTAGGAMCGCCCGGAGAAGCCCAGCTGACTGRGGCTACGGCTTTCCTGGCCTCGGCAGCACCGGGGGCTGAACCGCTGCAGATGGGAACGGGGCCCCACGGAGGGCAAGGGGCAGCCGGAGAAACAAGGCCGTCCRCGCCGGCTGGACGGCGGGCAGGGCTGGGACAGACTGGCGGGACAGGCCGTGGAACAGCCGCACAAAACGCRGGCCGTGTCCGGGGAAACGAGAGCCCCGCTCCTCTCTGAAGGGCGCCCGGGGCTCTGGCGTTGCTCCTYGGACTGCTACAGGCTTCCGAAGCGGCAGCACAGCTTCAGAGAGCCCGAGGGCCAGGAGGAGCCGGGCGGCTGCTCTAGAGATCGGAGGGCGTCGCAACTCCCGCGCTGCCCGTCTGGCTCCGGCCGGCCCCGCGCCTCRCCCAGCAGGGGCAGGCAGCCGAAGGCTAGAGGAAGACGAGGAGAAATGAGATCCTCTTCCCTCCTCTGCTCGCTCCTGAGCTCTCCCTAACTGCTGTGGTTGCTTCTTGAGCAAGACAATTGTGTCCGATGGACACTTAAAAAACGGGGAGTCATCCACAGCTACGACCTGCAGGTTCCCACAGCTACTTAACAGGACAGCACCAGTTCCCAGCCGTAAATCTGCCTGGTCCTTAAGAGCCTCTTCCATATCCTGGCTAATTAAGAATATAAATGGTCACACTGGGCCAGAACAGAGGCCCGTCTCAGGCAGCACCRGYGCAAGGYGCAGGGCGCCACGTGCAAAGAGCCRAGCGTGCTGAGGACGGGATCTAAGGTGTCTTCCAGGAGCACTGCCAAAGCGCAAGGGRGGAARTTCATTAGTGACTAGTGTATTCCTGAATGCGCAAGAAGCTAAAGCAAGGAACAAATAGGAGGAGAAGAAGAAAACGTTGGCTGGGCCTTCTCTCCGTAACACGCTGTTTGCATTTGGAAGTTAAATCAAGCATATGTGCTCCATTCAAGCCCTGGAAATGCAGGCGAGGGCAGCCGAGAAGTGACTGACCTCCCCAAGTCTGAGCACAGACTAGGCTTGGCGTGAACTCTGTCGCTTTTTTTCCCCCAGAAATTGATAAGGATGATCCAGAACAAATTACACAGAGGCAGATATCAAATATTTCCACACAAGCATGTTTTCAAAGCAATATGACACACCAGTCCTGGCACTCCCTTTCCTCAGGGAAGAATCAGAGGCTTACTTAGAGGATGTGGCATGGAAATTATTCTAGACATAGAAAACAAGATATGAAAACTGCAAAAACAAAAACCACAAATGAATCTGGCACACTTGGGAGCTAACTGCTAACTGCGCTTAACGTCATGCACATTAATAGAACAACCCACATGCGAAGGAYGGGACGTTACAGAAAACAAAAACCCCCAGACGGGTGGGTATGAGGCAAGTAACTCCACCAAAACGACACCTGGCGACGACATCCCTGCCCATCCAGCCTCTGCCGGCACCTTTTATCTTGCTTCTAGGGAAGTTTTGTGGAATTTAATATTAGACTGTTAAAGATGGGCGTACCAAGATGCCTCCTGCCTTGCCCACGGGGCTCCGAGACGCTCCGCATTTACCTTGCACATGATGCACGTGGCAAGGCTGCCCTGCTCTTGCGCTGTGAAACCCAAGAACTCCTCTGAAACCCCGGCACAAGGGCGCTGACACCGCTGCACAATGCTGTGGGACAACCGGCCAGGACCCCACAAAGGGCCAAAACGGAGAATATCCCCCAGGAGCTGCCTGCCTCACGCCTGGCTGACACGGCACAACGCTTCAAACGTGCTGCTGCAGATGTGTGGCTGGGAGGGCCATTTTACGGTCCTTGAGATGCAGCAAACTACCACCACCATTCAAGGAGGCAACAAAAAAATGACACCGTACATTTTGAATGTATTTATTCATTCCACCTTGTCACTTGGCTGAACTGTAATCACGTTGCTACAAGTCCCCTGACAAATGAAACGATGCAATGTTTAGCAGAGAGTAATAAGCGTAGCCTTACCTCAGGTGGAAATGAGAACTGCAGAAGAAAATCTTGGAAACGGCTAAATATCTATTGATAAGAGAGAAAACATCTTGCTTGCCCATTGTCCTTTGGCTTTGCTCGTGGCCCACTGAAATTTGCCACTTGAATTTCTCTGCCAGAGAGTATCTGCTAGAAATCTCAACCTACCGGTCACATACGGTCCCAGAGGCATCTGACTGTAGTTGACAATCCCACCTGGTCCAGGACCTCGGAAATTTGGCCCAAAGTTGTTGTTGTAGATCTGGGAGGAACCAAAGGAGCCCTGAAGAAATGAGAGAGAAAAGCTGCTGTCCTGGAGTGCAGATGGCAGCCCAATTCTGCCGGCATGCTGGCCAAACCCCAAGCTTCCTGCCTCCTCCCCTCTCCTTCACCAGGCCAAATTCCCATCGGATCTGTTTGCTGGCCACAGGACTGGATGCGCTCAAAGGGTGTGAGGAACAGCAGGAGAATTTGGGACAACACGCGCACAAGGCAGGGCTGGCAAAGGCCAGCATCTGCACCCCTCGCCCATTCCTCCCCAGCACCATCGCCTGCTGTCCCACTGCAAGACCCCTGCAAGAGGCTCCCYGCGGACGGGCTCCGCTACCAGAGCCAGCCACCACCCGCGCAACGTCTAAGCCGCCGCCAGCGGTGTGTGCCGCGCGGGCCGCGGCGCTTCGGCCCCTCTCACCTGCTGGACGGCGGGGTCGCCGCCCCGGGTGGTGAGGCGGCTGAGAATGCTCCGCTCGGACATCTGCAGCCGGGCGGCCACGGGCGGTATCCTGGAGAGCATGGACGGCAGGCGCGTCACGTCGGCCTTCATGTCGCTCAGCAGCTCCTCCAGCTGGTTCAGCACTGCAACACGCACCGAGCGGCGCTGAGCCCACGGGCAGGCGGGACAGAAAGCGCCCGCGGCAGGAGCGAGCTGAGCGCGCCCAGAGGTGGAAGCACCCGYGGCCTCCCAGCCCCGGGGAGGACGCGGCTCTCGGCGAGCGGGCAGCAGAACRCTCCAGCAACCAGGAGCTGCGTTTGCGGAGAGCTGCAGAGCCGGCGGCCCCGGKGCGGCCAGGCTGGGAGCTGCTGCCGGCACAGACGCGACTCCACCAGCGGGCACCGGCCTGCCGAAGGACGGGTTCCCGCAGGGGCTGTACCTCACCAGCCCCCTCCTCATCACATCTCCGGTGCTGCCTTCCTCCCAGGCTCCCTAGGAGCCACCCCTGCGCAGGCAGGGCATCCTCCCGAGCCCACCCGCACAGCCCCGGCAAGCCGTGCCTCTGCCCACAGGCACCAGCGCCTGCGTAACTCACGCCTTGGGCCAAAAGGAGAGTCACTGAAACGTTTTCTTATTTTAGAGCAGTTCCACCCGCACGTTCCTGTTGCTCGCTGGCCCGAAACACACTCTGAGGCTGGCCTGGAGCCGTGCAGTGCCATTAACTCCGGGCTTCAGTCCCAGCCATCAGGTTGTGCCATTTTGTCTTTTGTGGGTGCATTTGTCAGGGAGCTCAGCGGGAGAAGGGAACGATAAAGCGGTTTCCTCCCTACTGTGGCACCTTATAACATACCACAATCTCCCCAGTAAAATGTATTCTAGGACATAAGCCAAATGAATGAAATGACACTAAATAGGTCTCTTTATGCTCATCTTATATCCCCTCAAAAAGCTCAGACCTTCTGTGGCTTTCTGGTAAGAGCTTTGCAGCAGACCCTCCTGCAGGACACACCTTTGTGCAGGACGGCATTCGCAGGCTTGTTCCCAGCAAGGGATTCTTTGGAGAGATGCTGGTGGCTCTCGGCAAGGCACTCCACTTCAGCCAGACGGGCGTTCAATGCCATGGCCGGGTGATTGGGGTCTTGAGTCATGTTGAGGTAGGCAGCCCTTCGCAGCTGCTCCTCTATCACCAGGGCCTGCTCCAGCAACTGAGAGGTACAGGAGAAAAAGGACTCAAGACCCTGCACCAGTGAAAACCAGTACTGCTCTGAAGGCCCTGTTCACACCAGCAGAACCTTTGGCCTGCCATCCTCCCCACCTGCCTGACCCTCAAGAGCTCCTGGGGAGCAGAGTATTTTCTCATCCCAAGTGCAGGTCCATTCCGATGCTGAGCATTCCCCACCTGCAAGGCTGCAGCAGGTCATTTTGGCAGCACTTCCACGCTCTGCAAGTGTCAGGAGGGGGAACAGCATTCAGTCTAGTCCACTCCTAGACACAAGCCCAGAGCTACCTACTCCAGTAAGCCCTGATGACCAGCCTGGCCCTGCGCACCACGCTGCAGAGCCTGTGAGCTCTTCCCCTTCTCCAGCTGTGCTCCTCAGGGAAGGCCAAGTGCCTAGTGCTATGGGAACAGGCGTGGGAGCCTGCTCTCCTCCAGTTACCATGAAAACTATACAGTTGCTTCCTCCTCTTGTATCAGACAGTGGACTCTATCGTCACCTCGGGGCACTGCTCTAGTCTCCACCACTGCTACAGACTCACCAGTCCTGGACCTGCAACTCACCTTGAACCGCCGGGCAAGGAACTTGTTCTTCATCTCGAGGTAGTTCCCCTTGTGTATCTCCGACTTGAACGGTTCATTCAGAATGACATAGCGCGGGTCGTTCTGGATGTCCTGCCAGCGGGCATAGCCGTGACTGGGTGCAGGGAGTTAAGGGAAGAACTGACCAGCTAACAGCATTTCTGTCACCCTTCAGTGATATGGCATCTCCAAGCCCCCTTTCCTGCTACAGCACCATCACCCGACCATCGCACCCGCTGCTACKCTCCTGCCTTGCAGCACAGCCTCACGGCTTTCCCACTGCTCTGTGGAGGCCTCCCTCAYCACGCAGCCTCCCCCCAACCTGATGCTTGGAGGGAATCTCCCACAGATTTAAAGGATACGTGACAATTCCTGCCAGCAGCCAGTAGTCGTGTCTCCGGTGCCAGATATCATAGATCTTGCCAGAGGAGATGGCAGCTCTTTCCTCATTCTGCCACAGCGTGTGCAACTCTGTAGAAGCAGAACAGAGACAGCCTGGTCAGCCAGCAGAGCTGTTGGGGACATCATATTGTCACCGAAATCGGGAGGAAAAACTCCTTAACACCAATGTAGCATTAAGAAGCAGGCATTCTCTTTATTACGGCCTTTTGGTAACACTATGAGCACATCAGGCAGGATTAGCCATGAGATTTCCCAGGCAGCCATTGGCACAGAGCAAAAAAGGAGACATTTGGCTGTGAAGCTGTAAAGGGATCACRCTAAAGCACTATCAGGTTTGTAACCTCTTTAAACGATTGTGCAGATTCTTGCAAAGGTTCTGAGCTTTCGTGCATAAGCTCTGCAGGAGTAACCAAAGCCTTGTCTCTTCCTGTTACCTGTAAAGCCACCATCAGCAATGTTGAACATGAATCTGAAGTTTGCATTTCTCTCATCCTTCTTTCCTTCCTCTTCTTCCTCTTTTTCACCATTTTGTTGAGTCTCATTTTGCTCCTTCTCTTCCACCTTGGCATCCTCTGCTTGGCAAACACAAGAAATTATGCCTGTCTAATCCTACTTTGCCAAAAAAGACTGAACGGTGTCACCATTGCCCTATTAACTGCAGGAGGAACTCCCCTGCTACAGTCATCGTCCAAAAAGCCACCAGCCCACTCACCAGGAGCCGACCATCTGCCCCTGCCCGCAGATCCTATTGTTTTCATCACTAGTACGGGCAGTGCCCACTACAACGGGGTTCTTTTTCCTGCTCGGGGCTTCTAAGCATCACCGTTATGCAAGCGTTAAGTGCTACAAGTGCTGACAGTTGTCCTCACCACAGCCCTGCAGGCACACACTCCCTCTCCTCCCCAGCCACACAGCGGCCTGCCTTTAGAGCCCAGTGCCCGTCAGAGCACTTCACACCCCTTCTCTGAGCAGGTCTGCTTGCACCTTACCTGGTTTGACTTCTTTGTCCTCCCCTTTACCTGCACTGCTGTTCAACTCTGACTTTTCCAAAGGCTTCTCTTTTTCTTGAATTGCCTCATCTGCAGAATAGAGCAGGACTATGAGAAAAGCTTAACAGGCAAAATGCTGTTCAGAGAATAACACCTTGTATGTCTGGATTGACCTCCTCCTCCTCTTTTAGTCTGAGGTGATTATATAGTATGGACATTCAAGCTGTTTCAAAAACTTCGGACAGAATACTCCTTTGCATTTTATCAAGAAAAAATATTTAGTTTTTCCCTGTTCCTTATTTCGAGGAACATACCACTATCAACAGAAAATGCCCCACGAAATGAGCATTTCCCATAATTTACTTTGTTTTGATTTGCATGTTATATGAAAATAATACTTCAATATTATAGCATGGATATAAAGTATGCTGTTTAGATAATGACAAAACATTATCAATCTGAAAGTCCAAGTCAAGGGCTTTTTCAGAAATTTCTTTCTACAGGACATTTTGACATTTAGGTTTTCCGTTGCAATTCAGAGAAAAGACAGACCAAAACAATATCCAAGTGCCAGAACTTCCCACCAGCAGGAAAGTCTGCTCATCAAGAGTGCTAGTGTATCTGAGACTGTTATGGTACGTGCTCTGATGTCYGCACAATTCTAGCTGCAGAATTTCTGCAGTACAAATCAATGTATCACAGCCCTCACGGAAGTCCCAACAGCTGCTCACAGCGGAGCCTGCACTTGGGGGTCACATTCACATGAGCCACACAGACTCACCTTTCACCAGAGGCTCYGGAGAAGGCTCGGCCTGTCCACTCTCTTCTTGTTTCTCTTCTGTCACTTTCTCTTTGTTTTCAGAGCTTTCTTGATGTTCTTCTCTTTCCACCTTCTCAGCACTTGCAGGCACCTTAATTTGCAGTGACCACACTAGATTAGTCCAGCACTCAAYGGGATCTGGTTTGTTTCCCAAGAAATGCTGCAGTGTTTCCCAAGAAACCCTTTCCGCATTTCTGCGGAAGCTGCTGGTCAGTGGTGCAGGCTTAGGTTCACGACCAAACTTCTCACCACAGTACTTCCACAATATTTTGCATGTGTGGGGGGGTGCAGTCTAGTTAGCCCCTGTGATAAAGACTGCAGCAACTCATGGGAGCACAGGGCTGGGATGTTCACACGGACTGCTGCTGCTGGCCTCATTTTGCAGATCTCAGCTGCTGCACAGCTCCCTGAGCAGTGACACTGTGAAATGTCTTTAAGGGGACAGGCTGGAGCCCAGGAAAGGAGGGAGCACAGGCGGCACTTYGCCCTGCTCTGTCCCTTTCTCAGTGAGCACGCCGAGTGTCTAGGCAAACCACGAGAAGGCCTCCCAGAGGAGATGCTGAAACAAGCCACCCTACCTGGCTGTCAGACACCTTCTTGGACTTCTGCTCTACTTGATCCTTTTCCTCCTGGAAGCCCAGTTGTGTTTCTATTTTATCTGTAACAACAGCAAAGTAAGGAAGCTATAAGCAGGTACCCCAGAGCGCCACCTGCACAGAGCCAGGCATAGGCAGATACCTGCAAAATCTTTTGAGGCCTTGGCCCACCTCCCTTTCCTTAATAAGCCAAGACCAAAGCCACAATCACCTGGCACATTTACCTGMGAGAGCAACGGGCCCCGTGTGCATATGCGCTGGGCTGGCTGGGACAGGCGTGTTAGGGTCTGAAGAAACAATCTCACTGGACTTCTTGCTCTCTGAGCCTTCAAGAATCAGATCTGGGGTGCTGTACTTCCCATTGACGTGCTCAAACTCCTGGACCTGGGGCAGATGCACATTGACAAGTCAAATGCAGGGCAGATGACAGTACAGTAAGGTAACAGCAAAGACAGTCCGCTCTCTCTGGGCTTTTCTGTGCCTGCCACCCTGTGGCGGCACATTTTCCTGAGCAGCAGTCAGCAGTGTCCACGCTAGTGTGGACTGTCTACATCTGCTCTGCAGACTCCTGGGTGCTAAGCTCGCCAGCCAAAGGACACTACAAGTCAGTCTCTCTTTGCCAAGGACAGCAGACTTGAGGTTTATTAGGAAGTTCCCCACGCTCCAGCAGGCCTGCTACTCCTGTGTTTACTTTGCAGACACAAGGAAGAAATACCGAGTTAGACTGTGTATGTGGCTCTGTGGCCAGGATGTGACAGAATGACAGCATGCGAACGACCATGCCAGTGCTTACACAAAGCCTCTGCACGCATGCAGGTGAACTGTAACCGACTGTCGGGAGTGCTCATGCAATTAGTTTACAGCCCTGGCCCCCAAGTGCTTCATGCCTCCATATGAAAGCTCCTAGCTTACACTCTGCTGAGACCCCAACAATGTGGCCTTTCTGCTCTCTTCCTTTTCCACAGGACATGTTCTTTCCTGCCTGTCCCATTCCCTAGGCTGCAATTTCCCTCTTCCTTCACAGCAGAGCAATAGTCATTGCTCAAGACACAGCATAAACCAAGCACTGTCACCTTCAACATTTCCACTTTTTCACACCAGGATCAACTCCACTATCACCTGAAGGTCTTCCTAGGATAAGCCATAGTGTCTTACTCATTAGTACACATACTAT
The DNA here is from genome assembly GCF_003343035.1 of Apteryx rowi. NCBI lineage: Eukaryota > Metazoa > Chordata > Aves > Apterygiformes > Apterygidae > Apteryx > Apteryx rowi. The sequence goes on along the minus strand of NW_020450949.1, from coordinate 909,668 downwards.
GATGTGGGGGACCCAATACTGACGAAAAAAGAATCTTGACAGTGGATTTGGCAAGTACTCCATCACTTGCAATCTGTGAAAGCCCAATTCAGCAAGATCCTTARGTAGGCATCTCGTTTCATACACCTGACTAACTGCTGGCGTCAGTGGGGCTCAGCACATGCCTTGGATTAGCCACACGATTTACTAGCTGAATTCAGTCCCAATCAAGACCGGATGTCTCTCTAAAAGACATGCTCTGGTTCAACGACAAGATGCTGGGCACAATGCAAGACTTGGCAAGTGAAAGTCTCTGGCCTGTACGGTACAGGAGGTCTGAGTAGGTGACCATAATAGTCCCATCTGAAATGAAAAAAAACTATAAATCTAAGAATTTTTGCAAGTTCAAAGCACATGACTTTTTTCATGATTTTTCACCAAGTGTGCACTTCTACCTCCAACTGATCTAAATCACTAAAATACCACATGCAGGTCTGTGGRGGTCCCACTCAGTCCAGCGCAAATTAAATCCTTGAAGAGTCTCTTTTCCTGACATTTCYAGTCCAGTTCTGCAGCTCCTGCCTCTTCAGACTGCTTTAAAAGCAGATTCACTAAGCAGCAGGATCACCACATCCACCCTGTCAGGGACATTTGMCACTGATTCTGAGACTCACAGCTCTGTGGGGCTGAACATGCCTCCAAAGGCACTTCTCTTTTTTGCCATTCAGACTATTAAACATCTGCTCATCCTATGCACCTCCCAGTAAAGAAGTGGCAAGATTYGAAAGGCAATTTGCATTATTATCACATATATGTTTATGACAAAAATGAATGTACGCTGAGTCTTGAAGATTCAGTAAAGGGATCCCTGGCAAGGAGGCATTGAGCAGTTAATGACACTCATGAGTGTCCAGAACATACCTGAAATGGCACATTTAAAATTTTACTCACCCACCTTCTTCCTTACTAGTGACATAACTCCTATCCTAGTCAGCACGTGCTGGCGTGACAACCCTTCCCGGGGAACACCATCTGCAAAGGTTTCAGCACCATCTGCTCCAGGTTCACACAAGTGTCTCATGAACAGAGAGACGTAAGCCCTGCAGAAGGAAAGAGCTTGGCGTAGCATCCATGGACTCGCTGGTGAGCAAAGCACCCATATTGCCTGCTCTCACCAGTGTGCAAGGGCAGAGTCTTATCACCATTCACAGGACAGAAGAAGCCGCCTACAGCAAACCATATGCTCTGCTCCCTTTCTATTCATTTTCATACTATTGGTCCAACGCCTTGCTGGTGGTATAAATGACAAACATCAGTTGTATAACAGCAGCAAGGAAGACCATGTTGTGCTAAGCTCTGCACACACACAATAAGATAGAGCCTATCCTCAAGAGATCGCAGTCCTAACAACGGACTTTAGCACATAGAAAAACCATTCAAATGAAACAGGTGAAGCCCCTGCAAAAAGAACCCATGGTGGGGGTTGTGCAGGCATTTGGGCTGGGTTACTGCTGCCTACCTGGCTGTGTCAAAGCCACAGCCTTGGCCTTGGTCTGAGGCCTCCTGCTTCTCCCTTCCCCTGTGGAACACAACCAAGGAGATAGTGACATGGCAAAACTTATGTGAAAACAAAGCAGCAGGGTGATCAGAGTTTGTCCTGAGTGTGTAAGTGGTCACAGCTGTCAAACGGAGCCTAGGACAGACTTGACTGTGCCTGCCCGAGATCCTCATACCTGAACTCTTTCTCACTCTTCCCTCGCAGATCCCGGACCAGCCAGTGAGAATTGAACGCATCCTGGGGGGGCATGCCCCAGCGCATGATAGCATTCAGGAAAGCCTTGCGCTGACGGGCGTTGAACCCAAGAACCTGCAGGGAGCAGAGGGCGTTGCCACGATCACAACGCGGCCTCAGAAAACATGCGGCATCTCAGAGCCTCACAGCTGTTACAGGTGCGCTGAACCAGGCCTAAAGGGCCGGTGACCGGGCACAAACGAGCCCAGCCCATGAGCCCAAGGCAGTCCTGGCACAACTCCGCTGGACGTGCTCTGGCTGCCGCTGGCGGTGCCCCGATCTAACAACCACCACTCACCTCAATATTCCCCCCGACTCTTGCCAGCAAAGGAGGGAGAGGCTTGTCTCGGTCACTCTTCAGCTGTCTCCGTGATTGTCTTCTGCCACCTAGAGTCAAGCAACCTAAGTGGTGAAGGGGCCCAAGGATGCCCAAAGCGCTAATGCTGATGGTTCTGTGCCCCTCCACAGGTGCTGCAGAATCCCCTGGTCCTCTGCCGCCCCTCCTGCGATACCCTGCAGGAGAAGGCACTGCCACCACTGCTTTGTCTCCTGTGCTTCACATCACAGAGTGGAACGAAGCTTCTTGCGCTCCCTCCCGATGGGACACAGACCAACAAGCAACTGCTATGAGCACAGTCTAGGGGTGCAAGGTCCTTTTCACCCATCACGCTGGCCTTCCCAAACCAGGGGCACTCTTCCGTGCTTACCAGGCAAGGGGATACCATGCCTGTTACACCCTGACCCTTCTATCACAAGAAGCAGACCAAGGTCCTGCAATGGCCAGTGGAACAAAACAGCACGTCGTTCTCCCTGCCTGGGAGACTCCTCACCTGACTGAGCAAACGCGAATGCCTCCCCTGAGAATGGAAGCCCAGAAGCAAGCCAGTCCCTCCAACCCAGGTGTTTCTGCTGCCTTTGAGTGCCAGCCACCTGAAACCACAGGCTGCCACTGCGGAGGAAGGGGAGGGGGTCCTACAGAGGGAAATACTGGAGAATATTAAATGCATTAACTCACTCTGACCTTCTGGTCTTTCTTCAAAGTCTTCATCCTCATCCTCAGAGCCAATGGAGTACTCGGACTGGTTGTCAGAGAGCTCATCCTGCCACTCTGCAGAGAGCGAGGGAGGTGAGGTTAAGACAGTGCCAGGGCAGCAGGAATCTGCACCGGTGCCCAAGAGGGACATGCAGGACAGACAAGAGGCTGCGCCTGGGGCAAACACGCAGGTCACGCAGTGCTACTGGCACCGAGGGCAAGGCAGCAAGAGAGGAGGAAACAACAACCAGGAAATCACATTCTGAAGTGTTCCAAAACAAGCATTCTCCTATACAGGAAAAAAAAATCCCTTTTAAATATTTTGCCCACAGACCTGTTTTTCCTAAACCAATGCTATTTCCTGCAAAAATAGACTTTACTGACCAAAAAACAAAAGAAACCAAAACAAAAACTTTGAAAATTTTCTATCCTGGAAAATTCAGGCATCTGGGGAATACAGATCAGGTCCATGCAGTCTACCAAACCCTGGAGAGAAACATCAAACAGACCACATTACAGCCATTATATTCAGCACGGTCCCTGTTTGTGCCTGCTTTTTTTGACAAGCAAACGTGCAGGGACTGCTGCCCAGCTGCGAGCCCCTCATTCTGGAGCGGAGCGGCAGAAACCGTACCTTGGTCCTCTTGTGAGGCATCGTTGTAATTGACCTGCTTGCGAATTCTCTTCCCTTTCCCTAAGTTCCTGGCCAGATCTTCCTGCTGCTGCTCATAGTGGTGCCGTAGCAGCTTCTCCCAGTAGTCAGGGTCTACATTCTCCTCCTGCTTGATGATCTCACGTTCCACCTCCTCCTGCAAGGCAAAAGACAAGAGACTTGAGATCAGGCAGCCACAGACCTCCCCACATCACCCTGCTGCCTGTCCTTCCACTGCACTCCAGGGAAAGAGGGAGGCAGGGCACCGAGTCACTTGCTGGCAAACAAGATCTTGGGACATGCTTCGACTGCCAGCGGTTTGCTGCCTTCGTCCCACACTCCTTGTACATACACACTTAAGATTCAGCCCCCGGGTTTTTGCCCAAATGTACTGACCTCAGTGCAACCTCCCAGCCAGACATCTGTACCCAGAAATAGCTCCAACACCACTGCCATCCATCCTGCCCTGGAGTGCCTATGCTCACATCTAGGGAAAAAGCTTACAGATCTGCAGACATTTCCCAGAATAGCAGCCTACTATCAGCTTGAGAGACAGATGAAGGAAATAAGTCAGTTAGCTACTGGAAAAATAAGCTACAGCGATACAGTACATAAGAAGCACCATGCCTGTTCCTAGACTCCAGGGGGAACTGCCCTCAGAAGGACAGAAGGACTTCATGCTGGCGGGAATATCGCATCCTGCAGCTGTGGGAATAACTAGAAGAGAGACGTCGCAAGGAAGAGACTCAAATCCACACAGTACCTATCAAAGCGGATGTCTCACACTTCCTCAGGTTCCCATAAAACCTAGCCCAAAAGCACCCGGAAATCCTTAGTGCATCCATCCTCACAACAGCCCACTCTGGTTTCCTCCTCTTTCTGAGGGCAACGGAGGCCCAGGGAAACCAGAGCCCCACTGAGAGTCTGTCACAGGGCAGAACTGTACTCAGCTCTCTCATACCCAAAGCTGATGCTTTGAGGATGGCTGTGAGGCAGACAATTTGAATTTGGACAAACTGCCTTGCCTGGCAATGAGCCTTTCCCCACAGGCACCAGGCAGAGGTCTGATTTGACGAGGTCCTGTGTCAACACGTACAGAGCACAGCTTGCACTGCTGATCACACAGGACTAAGACAACTTTGCTTCCGCTGCCTACAGCCAGTCCCCATCAGCCCTGGGTTCCCTGGGTCTTGAACAATCTAACGCAATCCTGCCGGTTGCACTGTCACTGCTACCATCGACACAGAGCAGGGAGGAGTCCTGCCTTGCACAGAAACACTTGCAAAAACGAGAAGCAAGGAGGAAGAAACGCAAACAGAGGGACATACAAAGAGATGCAATTAGAAGACATGATACTAGTCACATTACCACACCATCCTCTTCTCTCACAACATACTGGGCCACTTTAAAGGAGCTCAGATACTCGTTCATGTTCTGCAGTTCTGTGTCATCAGTCGCATCCTGGTTCCGGTCCAGAAGCTTAGAGATGGCAGCATCATCATAGTGAATCACACTGCTGTCATCCACATCCTTATTGTCACCTGGAGGGCAAAGTCAGGGAAATGGAAAAGCAAATCACCACGCTGTGGAGAGCAGGAGCCACAACAGCCCACTCCCAGAGCCAGGTGAGCTCAGGGTGGATGCAGGGCCAGGGAGGGGGGAAAGTCGCTCCAACAACTGGGGTTACAAACCTGGTGGGGTGCCACCGTGCTTTTTTTTCATGCCAGGAGTCACTGCACCGCCTTTGGTTGACAGTGTGTCAGAGAAAGGGGTGACCGCATCCGGCATGCCAATCCGCTGGCCCTGAGACATCATGCCTGAAAGTGGAAGAACATGAGAAGGAGCCCTCGCAGCTCAGAGAGGGAGTTGTCTTGCTCAGAGCATCCCCAGCCCCTTCCTGACCTCACCTTCCACATCATCCTTAAAAAGCTCTTCTGTCCCAAATTTGAGGATGTCATCCAGCTCTTGCTTGGTCATGGAGCCCGACTTTGAGCCAAGCCCTGGACGGACCACCAAGTGGGTGAGCATCATCTTCCTTTTGGCCACCTGAGTGATGCGCTCTTCAACAGAGGCTCGTGTCACGAAGCGGTAAATCATCACCTTCTTGTTCTGCCCAATGCGGTGAGCTCTGCTGAACGCCTGCGGGCAGAGAACAGTGCCGGTAGAGCAGCCGCCAGAGGCTTGTCTGCAGTCTGCCTCGCTCCGGTTTTCAGCAAGCCGGAAGGAGCCCCTCTCTCCCATAAGCAAGGGCACCGATGCCAAGCGCTCGGCGCGAGGCTGGGAACCGCTCCCCTCGCTGCCGAGCACAGCGCCATCTGAGCAGGCCGGGTTTCTGTCCCCTGCAGGCTGCACGGGCAGCACGGAGGCACCACCACGGGCAAGGCTGAATTCAACATTCAGGCTGCCACAGGCAACGGAGCAAGAGAGGCTCCTCAGAGCCAACCTGAGATGCTCTGAAGGAGTTCTCCTTCCCTCTCTATTGACTACAGGCAAGCCAGCTTCCCAATTCAGGCCTCTCTCTGAAGTATCTGAAGGCAGGCAGCATGGACAGGTTCCTCCCAGGAACTCTCCGGCTGCAGATTCACCAGGCCCTAACTTCTCCTTCACCGTCCTGCACCAGCATATCCCCCTGCCTCGGCCTCAGGAAAAAGAAATGCTGGCAGAAATGGATTATAACAGTGTATGAAACTTCGGAGAGAGAACCTTTTCCTGGTTATTCCCTTCTCTCGGCAAGGAAGCAGGGGACAGAGGGGTATTTCTTTTCACTTTTCCATTATTTTTAGGGGCATTCGATGCTCACCCACTCCAGCTGCTATTTCCCATTGATGGTCACCATTAGCTAGGGATCCACCATGGGCTTTTGGAAGCATAAATGGAAGTTCTCCAAAAGAGGAAGGGACACCTGGTTATGAACAAGCAGCAGGAAGAGGTGAGAATCCCATGGAAGAAAGCCAGTGTTCACATGCCAGACCCCTCCTGCACCACAGACAGGACAGAGCAAGGCCAGAGGACCCAGGAAGAGAGATCCTAAACAGAATCATGCCCTGTAAATATTGCAGAAAATGTCAGCAACCCGAGAGAAAAAAATTGATTTCGGTCTACATTGGGGATCAAGCTAGTATATAGGACGTGCAAACACAGGGCCCAGCCAGAACGGTACTTACTATACTGGAAGGAAAAGAAAAAGTAATAAACCTGGATGTCATTGTGGGGATTCCAGTCAGAATCATAAATAATGACTGTGTCGGCCGTAGCAAGGTTTATGCCCAGACCACCAGCGCGGGTAGAGAGGAGAAAGCAGAACTGCTGAGCACCAGGAGCTGAGAAAGACAAACCCACAGGCAGCAAAAGGTGAGACAGAAAGGAGCTTGGCTTACTAGGAGATGTGCAGCATTGTGCTTTAGTTATAAAACTGTGGGAACCATCAGTCTAAACAAGAAAGCAAGTGGCAGGGAAGGCAAGGAGCAAGAAGTACATCATTCCCTGGAAATCAGTTCCTGGAGAAAATACAACTCCAGACCTGAAGGGGAAACTCTGCAGTCTATTGAGACCTTTGAAGGAAATGCATGAGTCTTTCAGACTAAGCAGCCTGTCTTTAACCCACTGGAAATTTATTGTGTGACACAACTGAAAAGGCTTAATCACATAGTAAAAACAACTCAGTGCTATGCTCAGAAACTCTGGTTTAAAAAAAGCTGCTTAACAGCATGCAGCCCTCGCCCCCGACTGCCTACTCTGCAAGCGAGTGTGGGATTCTTTGGACACAAATGGCCTCATGCAGCAGCTGGCTGCGTGTTGCAAATTCACCTCGCTGCACAGAAGAGATTTAAGCCCATCCTGGAAAGTCTTTTGAGTGTTTTCCCTTGGCAGCGACCAAGAGAGGTACTGTAAAAACACTTCCCTCGGTCTCCCACAGCTGCATCAGTGAGCGACAGCAGCTCTGGAGAGAACAACGCAGGCTGGCTGCATTCACAAGGGAAGAGGGGTGAGAAATTAGCTGGATTCATAGGCTTGTTCCTGCCGCCACGGCTGCACTGGGCACCGCTTCCTCACCGGGGAAACCCGGGCTCAGCCCTGTTAGCAGGGGTAAAGGCAGGATGGGCCGCCCGACCGGCCCGCTCTCGAGGCAGCGCTTCCCAGGCAGCCAGAGACCCCGCGCTTCACACAGTCAGTGGCACCGCRGCAAAGGACAGTGCAGGAGCCTCCCCGCTTCTCCTCCTCCCACGCGCTCGCACCGGGTCCTGGGGCCGCACAGCACACTCTGCCCGCGCCCACGCGCACGCTCGTCAAGGGGGGAGAAAAACGAGTACCATTAAACCTGTCTATGGCTTCCTGGCGCAGGCCTCCAGTGATGCCCCCGTCTATCCGCTCATACTTGTAGCCTTCGTACTCCAGGAAATCCTCCAACAGGTCCAACATCTTTGTCATCTGCGCAAGGCAATCCTGGTGTGAGCAGCTCTGCCCAGCCCACACGGGAGCAGCACCGAGGCGCCGTCTGCGGGGAGACCCCTCTCCGAGCACGGCTGCCCGGGGACTCGGAGATGCCACTCCGAGGGAAACGCTCTTCCCAGCACACAAACAGCAGACAGACCTCGGCTCCCCACCTCTCACCACGTCCTCTGGGGAACGCAGAGCTGCACACCGGCACTGCCCAGGCCCCAGGCTGCGCCCGCGCTCACAGCCCAGAGGCACAACGCGGGGCCGGAGTCTGCTGCAGGCAAACGGCAGCAGTACTGCAGACAAGAAGCTGCCCCGAGACCACCGCTTACAGGACATCTAGAGGCAGCTCTGAGGCTGCATTGCAAACACAAGGGAATTATAGCTGAACAGCCTCACTGAAGTGGAACACTGCTACTATTATCTCCTTTTTATCRATAGATAAAAAGAAGTTTTAAACATTAAAGGACCTCTCTCAGGAGAGAGCTGGAAAGGAGTCCATCCATCATGATGGCCAAGTCTGCTGCACTATCTGTTATATAAGCTGTCACCAGCTCTTCTACCCGTCTCTATCTGTACCTAATACAAAATTCTCATTTAGAGCAAAAATGTCCTTTAACAATTTATTCGGGYTCTTCATTAGCACTTCCCCTTTACTCACCTGGGAGAAGATCAGAACCCTGTGGCCCCCATCCCGTAACTTCTTCAGCATCTTTTGGAGCAGCATCAACTTTCCAGAAGATTTAACCAAAGAATTCCCATCATAGGATCCATTGGGCAGAACCGGTGCCTCCTGTGAAGCCATTCTTAGTTAGTGGAGATATTCCTCGCTGCCAGAGTTACCAGGAACAGTCCCACACCCTCTGAATTAAATATCAATTCAATCATCAACTGAATGAAGCAGGATTTTGTCCCTAAGAAATTCTTCTGAACAAGGGACTCTATTGTGGGAAGAGGCCATAAGGAAAACTGTGCCAGAGAATGGGTGGTTTCCTATGGTCTACAGTAACAGACTGCAAATTCGGGAACACACTAGCCCTGGACTGTGCAAGTCTCTCAGAGGAAAAAAAACATTAATTTCATGGAGAAATTCACATGCGTTTCCAAGACAAAATAGCCCCATCAAACYACTCATGCCAAAAACATACCTGTACCAAAGGGAGATGATGGAAACAATTCCCACTGATGGCTGTACACACACATTCTGAGAAACGTCTCCAAAGTGCAAATGAAGTTCACTTACCACAGCCGCCACAGGAAAGAGGTATGGATGATTACAACATTTCTTCAGATCCATCATGATGTTGAGCAACGAGACCTGGTTCCCACCACCTTTTGAATTCAAGGCTTCAAAATTCCTTGTCAGTATAAATTTGTAGTACTTCCTGCATGAACGGGGATGGAATAGACAATATTGTTAATATGGCCAGTTATGGGACCAGCATAAATAGGATGGCACTGAATTAAATTTCACTAGTCTCAGTGACGCTTCAAAAGGGAAATTTGGTATGGGCACTTTTTGAAAAGTGATGCTTCAGCATCTTCAGCTGGGGGACAGGTTTTGTTCAGGTGCTCTGTGGATAACACAGCTCCGTAAGCGGGATGAACTCTGGGGGTACAGCAGTCAGGAATGCTCCTGCTGCTGGATGTGAGTGGAGTCTCGCACTACGGCACCAGGCAGAAGCAGTGTGCCTTTCCCTGCAAGTCCCCCAATCTCCGAGGAACATGCCGGTGAAGCTGGAAGAGCCAGCCCACAACAAATGCGCCTGAGCAAGCATCCCTTGCGGCAGCAGCACCACACAGCTGCGAGCCAGGGCAGGGCCTCTGGCCTCAGTGGCGATGCTCCAGACTGACACCAGAGGAGCTCACGGCACAGGCTGGTGCCCAGGTGCCAAAACACGCATCTCGCTCCCCCTGCCACCAGCACACACTCTGAATCGCTGGGTACAAAACGGGCGCTTTCCACCAGGGCAGAGCTGCAGCCTGCAGCATAAACAATGCTGTTTTAGCACTGCCAAGATCACGAGAAGCAGGAGGCGGTTTGGCCTCAATATCTTCTCTGTGCCCCAGAACTGGTGAGGGCCATGCAGCCAGGCTGCCGTGCATCAAATGCTTCCTGCTGAGCAACCAGGACTGCGTGGAGCCCAATTTAACACGGCTGAATGCACTAGGGCGGACTCCCTGCTAACACATAAAACACTTCAGCTCTTTCCATGGCAGATCCAAGAACAGAGGGATTTCTCTGGCCCATCAAACCCCACTGACGCCTTACTGCACCACAGACAGATGAAGTAACGTGAAGGAAGCCAGCCACGCCGTGCCTCTGTGCTCTCAGGGGAGCCAGTCACAGCCTGCTGCGACGTAATTACTCACTTCTGCATCTGGCTRAGCTCCACTCTCACGATCAGTTCAGTCTTGGCTGGCATGTTCTTGAACACATCCGCCTTGAGCCGCCGCAGCATGTGAGGACCCAGCAGATCATGGAGCTTTTTGATCTGGTCCTCCTTGGAGATGTCTGCAAACTCCTCCAGGAATCCCTCCAGGTTACTGTGAAAGCAGCCAGAACCACACAGTGCTGAGTGATAATGGGACATGCAGGAGTAAAGACGTTTGGGGTTTTTTATGACTTGAACTCAAGAAAAGAGCTCTTATGGCATACAATGAGATAAAACTCCCATGCCCATAGCTGAGTGAGCAAAAGCCAGACTGAGGAGCTGTACTGATTGCTAAGGGAGCATTCACACTAAATGTACTAACATGAAATCCGAACAAGCTCCCCAAAGTATCACTGTTCCCTAAGACAGAGGGAAAGAGCAAGGTAGATTTCAGTCCCTCACTCACAAATCCACTGACTGACTAATTGTAAGGCAATATCCACTCACAGGGCCCCAAAAGAAGTATTCCATGTGAATAAAATTCGGATTTACATAAAATGCCCATGTAGCTGTTATGGCAAACCATTGGGACTATGTGCTCTGCCATCTACCTGCCAGTGCAGATTAGTGACATTTGCACAGCAATAACTGGATCCAGGCATTACCAAACAGATGGAGCCCTGCTGAACTGGAAAATCTCTACTTAGCAGCTCTGCTGGCCAAAAAGACAGCATGTCCTTGCTGCTCTCCCTTTTCAAGGAGAGAACTGGTGCAACTTACTTAAACCTCTCCGGAGTCAGGAAATTGAGCAGGTGGAAGAGCTCTTCCAAGTTGTTCTGGAGTGGAGTCCCGGTGAGCAGCAGCTTGTAATCGATTTTGTAGCTATTTAATACTCTAAAGAACTTGGAAAAGAAATCAAGTTAGATGAAAAGAGCTCAGGGGAACTAACTGGTCATCTGGGAACTCTTGGTGCTGCAGACTTCAAGCACAGAGACACAGCAGTGATCTCTCCTCCCCACTGGGCACRCAGGGCCAGACCACAGCTTGCATGTCCCAATCTCAGCCATCCCCATCAAGCGCTGGCTGCAATCCTGAATGTCCTTGGCTCTAATCACCCGGCCCTTTCTGCGCTAGGGGCCATGTGAAGGTCTCAGAGTGTCTCCACACTGACAGCACCCAAGAGTACACCTGGCCTCAGGTAAGAGGAAGAAGGAGGAGAGGGAGTGATTCATTTTCATGAGAGCCCATCAAAGGACTTCTCAGTTACCCAGCAGCAACCACTGAAGAAACCAGAGGGAGCATATCCGCCAGGAATAGCCTAACACCAGAACTACTCTGGGATCTATTATCTTTTATTGTGATTATGCACCAGTTCTGGAAAAGCAAGTTGATTTTTTGTTGAGAAAAAGCAAAATGCAAAGCTCCACTATGCATTCTACTTAAAAGTCAGCGATGGGTTCTCCCCTTCTTTTAAAACAACCAGTCTTGCATCTTTTCCACGCAGAGCTGGAGCAAGACGTAAGACATATGGAACTCCTGACTAGATCRGACACTTTTCTCCTTGTTTCCTGAACCCGCCCTGCTGCAGGGGAGCAAGCAGAGGTTTAGCCTGCTGCCTGTATGACTAGCCAGGCTGCCACCTCCTTCCCAACTGAAAGATTTTTATGCCAGACGATGTAAAAGGCAACAATCCTGCTGCAACAAGGGTGCCAAGCAGAGCCTGTGCAAGGGGAGGATGTCTTCTGATTCCCAGAGAGAAAGGAATGGAACAACAGATTGGCTGTGTTTGTGGTAGCAGCTGCGCTAGTGTGCTGGAGGAATGGCTCACAAAYGTCTGCTACCTACTTTGGACTGGTTGTTCTTCAGCCTGTGTGCTTCATCCACCACCAGACAGGCCCACTCTATTGAGCCCAGCACCGCCTGATCAATAGTGATCAGCTCGTAGGACGTGAGCAGGACATGGAACTTGATCTGGGCTTCCTTCTAGACAAACAGAGGAAGAGAAAACGCAGGATAAGGGAGKGCATGCAGCGGGACAGCCCCCACCTTTGGTGCTGCTGTAGGTGACACCTATTCCAACATGGGGAGAAAAACGGGGGGGCTGCTTGCACTGTACTGCACAATGCCAGCAAGCAGGGTCTAGAAACAAATCGTGCCTGCGGAATATCTGTATCCTTCTGAACATTTAAATGAAGTAAGGACTACATAAACAGAAAAGGRTCAGGCAAAAAATCTTTTAAGCTCATCATAAATCTCCTCCACTTATAAACAGTGTCAGCTTCTCTCTTTAGAAAACAGCCGATTAGGAACCCAGCAAACCTCTCTCTCTGGGTCAAATTCTGCTCCAAGCCCACCAGTATAAATCCTGAATTGCTTTGATGGATTTTGGGGAGTTGCATCAGTTTGAGATTGCAACAAAGTGCAAACATCTTCCTTCCACCCATACTGCCTTCTCCCTTCCTCTCTGCTCTTCTGAGCCCTGGGCTAGCCAGGTCACCCCTTCTAGCAGTTTCCTCCCCTTCTTGTTTACTGTTAAAACCAGCTGGGTATGGTACAGACTGAGCTCATACCTTCATCCGGAAGACCTTCTTTCCACTCCGGATGGCATTGTCTTCAAAAGAGAACTCGTTTTCCCTGATGACTGACCGGCTTTCTTTGTCCCCCGTGTAGGTCACAACGTAGAAGTCAGGTGCCCACATCTCAAACTCACGCTCCCAGTTGATGATGGTGGAGAGAGGGGCGCTGACCAGATACGGCCCTTTCGAGTGGCCCTGCTCAGGAAGACAAAGTCCAAGCAAGTTGCTGTTAGCCCTGTCCCGGAAGGCTGAGCAGCTCGCAGCCATCTCGGGGAGTGCTGGACGCTCACCTCCTTGTACAGGGAATACAAGAACACAATAGTCTGCACGGTCTTCCCTAGCCCCATCTCATCGGCCAGGATGGTRTCAGTCCCTTGGGCCCAGGAAAATCTCAGCCAGTTTAGCCCTTCTAGCTGGTAAGGATGGAGAGTGCCTCCTGTGGCATCAATGTACCACGGCTGCTTGTCAAACTTAACCGTAGGCTGAAGAAAAAGACACATGATGCAAAGCAGTGAGAACCAACTCCCCCTCCTTTGAGCCAAGCACATCCCTCTTTAGATCTCTGACACAGAACAGTCCCAAAAGAGATGCAAACACAGTCCACACCACAGCCCTTATCTTCAGCACGCAGGCTGCTGGGCCCCGCACTCAGTGCTTTGCTGCGTGCCACCAAAGTACCCGCGAAGGGGCAGCATCAACCCTTGACCAGCTGTGAAGACAAGAGAGTTGCCTTGCAGCCTCCTYCTCTTCTTTTCCCACACTGAGAAAACCTGGAAGGGGCTGCCCAGGCCCCTCACTGCACAAGTCCAACTCTCCATTTGCATGCAAGACATGCACGTCTGGGAAAGAGAGACCCCAGACATGCTCCTTCAGAACCCTCCTCTTGGACTYAGAGAATGGCTCCGTAATACAGACTGCGTTATCCCCTGCCTGTGCACAGAAGGAAACCACTCCGGAGTTCTGAATGAAACAGGCAGTCTCTCTGAAGGAGCTGGGGAGACAAATGGATCAGGATGGAGGGCCCAGACAGACCTCCCTTTCTCCRGGCTCACACTCTGTTGTGCTGCGCCTGCCATTCCCACTTACATCAACAATAGGAGTTTCYGGGGGCTTTTCTAGCTTCTCCTCTTTCAGCTTTTTCCCTTTCTTGTTCAGCTTCTTTGGAGGGCGCGTGTCTTCCCCCAGCATCAGCTCCCTGGAATAGTGGGTGCAGATCAGGAAAAGGCAGACAGACATGCCTCTCCCAGTCTCCCAGCCAAGGTTAGAAATGCCTGTCAAAATCTATCACCTTTTTCCCCTTAGGAGCTTTTCTGGCCCAGTTACCACTGGGACTCATGGGGTATTAGTGATCCCCTTCCAACAGTCCATGCAACATCATCCCAAATAAACGATAACAACTTCCTCAGAATATTGTGTTTTTCCCCTAAAACAGACAGACCCCAGCAACACGGAACCTCCCTGAAGTGCAGTGAAACGGTGCATATTGCTAACAGTACAAACGTAGGGGAAGGGAGGCACAGGCTGGCAAGCAACAGGTGGACAGGACTCCTAAGCAGCCTTGAGATGGTGGGGTATTTCACGAGAGACCTTACCAAGGCCTGATTTGCAGAAAGTGCTCAGCAACGGCCTCTGAAAAGAGGCCCCTGTAAGTGACTCCAGTGCACTCAGAAATGGGGGCACCTAGAAATCACTGGTTGTTTAGAAAGGCTGAACAGGCCGCTACAGCTCGGCGTGGCTCTCCCGGGCTGCAGCACACACCCACCGCAATCCTGCCGCCCAGCCGGCTCATACCTGTGATTCCAGTAGAGCTGTTTGAGGTTTTCGTAGTACGGGATGTCTATGTCGTCAATCTCCCAGGTGCACTGGTCATAGGGCAGGTCTTTCCACTTGATCAGATAATGAATGTCTCCCTTTTTATCAAAGCTAGAACGCACAACACACAAAGCACATCAGTGAAAGGAGAAAATGCAATAAATACAGTCTGAGCCAGTGTTTCACCATACTGGCAAACTGCTTCGCAAGGGGACCGTCTCCTGGCGACACAGCTTCCTCTCGCTCTAAAGTGAGCCCAAGCCTTCAAAGCTTGCAAGACRCTAATGAAAATCCCTCGAGATGAAGAATCCTACACACAACAGAACCTGAAATGCTAATGCTCCACCTGCCATCTCAAAAAAATAGGAGATTCACATGTGAGCCTGCAGAAAAACAAGCCCCAGGGACATGTATGACACATCTTTCTCTCATGCTTGGCTAGCTATGTTCACATATAAATGTTCAACATATAAATACTGACTGCTGCCAACAATGGGGTGGAGGCAGCATGTCAAAATCCAGGAGCATCCCTCTGTGAGGGCATGGTGGCTTCCTCAGCCATAGATCTGATCCCAGCCAGGTAAACAGCTAACCATAACYCACTCCATGAAATTGGACACTTCCTCCTCTGCTTTTACCTACATATAATGACATCCAAGCAGAGCTAGAACAACATCAAGAAAGAATGGGAGAAAAGAGCAGAATCAGTTAAATGCTTTTAAATTCAAAGGACAGCTATCAGACAGGATGGCAAGCAACACGCTTCATCCATGAACTAGGAGCCAGGCCAGGGACCACTGCAGTCAAACAGCCAGGCCGGCAGGACGCTCAAAGCTTCAGAGAACACTGCACAAACACCTGGAGAACAGCAATTCTCTGGGAAGTCTTTCCTATCTCCCTGGATGAGAAAACAGTCCCTGTCCTGAAGAACTAGTGTTTATACCTGTACTTTGCTCTCTATTTTATACTTTATATTTTTTATATATATATATATATGTTTTTATATATGTGTGTTTATATATATATATATATATATATACACATATATACACACACACCACATATTTTATTAATCCCATATTGGCATTGGGAACTATCGTTGTTTACTGCATGTGAAAGTATTTCAATGGATTAAGCTTTAAAGGCTGCTCTTCCATTTCACTGAATAACCTTGTGTTCCTGTTTTATGGAACTAGATGAATACCAGAGCTCTGTTTCTYCTGCAGCATTTATTGCTCTTTGAAGTTTTGGTTACACTGAAAAATGAATAAACACACTAGAGCCTGATTATTTACATATGGGGAACAAAATCTTACCTTATTAGCAGACAGTGTAAAGCTGGCACGGAAATTAGCCAGACAACTTTGKTTTTTGTCAATCACCCTTCAAGCACTGTTGCCACTTGAGGTGTAGAAATTGAACAAAAAAGGYGTCTGTAGCTGCTGGGTGTAAAAAAATATACACACAGCAGAGTTCATACGCAGGATGTTTCTTTCACAGAAAAAAAATGTGCATGTCAAGGCTTCATAACTGAAAAAGGCACTTGTTCAAATTCTTCTCTTTGGGCACAGTTCTTATGAGTACTAGGGGGAATTAAGTGAGCGCTACCCACCTCCTGGGTACACGTAATACTCAAATTCCTGCTGATCCCTCTCATTTGAGTGAAGGTGGGATGCACGGTTTCCGAGAGGAATAAATGGCATATACAGAAATGGACTGGYGTCTGAGAGTAGTTTAGGTGAGTAATAGCAGCTGCAGGATGCAATCGATGAAAGAAAGACTGATCATCAGGTCACAGCAGAAATTTATGGAAATATTAGACTGTATCAGGGAGCCACATAATGCATCTGGAAAGAGTTTAACAACTCTACGCATCCACCTTTTGGAAAAATTTACTATCTCTATTTTTAATGTGCAGTGTAACAGAAATAAAAACAATGCATCAATTCACTTCTGGCCTTGGTTTCACCTTGGGAGCAGGCATCCAAGGTGATAGCAGCTTTGAAACAAGCCAGCAGTTAAAAAAAGAAAACAAAAACAGCCCCCCGCAATTCTAAAAGACCGAGAAGCCAATGCTGCAGGAGGAGGATGACATTAGCTTTCCAGCCCCGGGGGGGTGAGAACTCAGCCAGGCTCCTATCTCACACGAACAGGCTGGCATCTCAGGATGCTCCCCAGGGGACCCAGGGCACTGTCTTGGGACAGACACCTAAAACCATCAGTGTAAAAGCTGTGCAAGAACGGAAAAACAGCACAGAGGACAGACCCGCTGCTCAGAGCTTCATTTGCAAAACTTGCACAGGGCCAGGGGAGCATGGCAGGTTTCATCCTTGCCCTTTCTTTCCCTGGATTTGAATGACATCTCTCAGCGCCAACACCACCAGGGGTTTAGGCACCCCGGCAAGCACCGTTCCTGCAGCCCACTCACGCGTCCAGCTGCACGCAGCTCCTCTCACCTGTGGTTCAGGATGCGGTGGATCATCATCCACTCGGGCTTGATGCCATAGCGGTAGAACCGCTCCTCCATCTTGGCGTACTGCGGATCTTTGTTCTTCCGCTTCTCCCTCTGGCTGTCCTCATCCCCAGAGCCGTAGTCGAAGGCCGGCGGCTCATCCATGTCATTCTTCCTTTGGTAGTTGCGGTACATCACAGTGTGGTAGAGCTCCAGCTGCAGGAGGACAGAGCCACGGTCACCCCTAGGGTCGCTGCGCAAGGGGCCTTGGCGCAGGGTGCAACACGGGCAGCCGCCACGCTTACCTGCAGCTCCTTGACCCAGGAGCAGTGCCAGTAGGAGAGCCCTGCCCACTTGACAAAAAACTCGCGCTCCGGGATCCCCTCCAGCGCCTTGGGTGGCGGGACAGCCAGCTCGGCGTCCGGCAGGGGCAGCACCGACGGGAGCGGGGCAGGCGGCTCTTTCCAGGTCCAGTGCAGGATGCGTTGGACTTTGCCCTTTAGGGGAGGGCACTGCGGATAAAAAGGTAAATACGCAAGGGCACAGAGTTTAACACGAGCCCTGTCAGCTTCGCACCCCCTCCCCTCCTCCCTCCCTCCAGCCACAGAGCCCCATAGCGTCCCACTGATGTGCCGCCCAGCAAAACGCCAAACGCCCTCAGGGTCGTCAGGTTCTGCCACCTCAATGCCTGGAACACCGAGCGGGCAGGACACGGGGCCCAGGCCTGGCGTGGCAGATAGTCTGTGGGGGTGATTCACTACTTCTAACAAGGCAGGCAGAAACAAGGTGGCGAGGGCAGGAAGAAGCGCGTGGGGTGAGTGCTGGCTGGTGCAAGAGGGCCTGAGAAGGATGCCCGTGACATTGCTGCATCCCCAGTGGGGACAGGCCTTGCCACCAGGGCAGACTGCGACATAATAAATGTTTCATTATTCCCACATTTAATTCCCCAATGCAGTTCAAGGCCCCACAAATCATGCCTACCTCTGCAGCAAGCCTGCCTCAGGTGGAAAGTCCCTCTGCACAGGACATGCATCAAATGGKACTTGACATCCAATCTAAAAACCAGCAGGGAAATCGCCAGTAATCTGCATGAGGCAGACGGTGCAGGCAGCAGAGCTGTCCAGAGGTAGGCAGGGCCCTCAGATGGGCAGCACGGGCAGTGATGCCCTTCCAGGGAGGGGATGTTTGCAGCAGAGGGCAGAGGGCAAAGGACACCCAGCCAGCAGCAGGGGCAAGGGCAGCAGGGACATCAGTGGCAGAAGAGTGCGAAGAGCAGGGGCCGAGGCCTGCAGAGCCCAGCTGCCGCAGCACCTGGGAGACCCTGGGACTGGCTAAGCCTCACTCCTGAGCCGGGTGGGGGCGGGAGCAGGGACAGGGTGACGAATGCTGGTAACACTCACTGTACAGCGCGGGCAGAGCCATTCACCGTTTGGTATTTCCGGCAGCGGTGGGTTCAGGCAGTGCAGGTGGTAGGAGGATGGGCAYGTGTCGCAGCACAGCAGCTCCCCTCCATCCTTACAGACACGGCAGAATTCCATGTGGTCATCTTCCTCCTCTTCAGCACCTTCCTCTTCCTCMTCCTCCTCCTCCTTCGGCTCCCACTGGATCCCCTCCTTCTCCTGGGGAAGCCCATCCAGCACAATGCTGAGGGTTCATGTCAACAGCCTGCCTGCACCCAAGGAGCACCAGCCGCATACAGGGGCTCCCCCCCCAGGGAGCCGTGCTCCGGGTGTCACAGCCTGAGCCCGCTCTGCTAGKGCCCCACTAGTGCCGGCACTCAGAGAACGCTCCAGTTCTGCCTGGGGTCCAGACCCCATCCAGGCAGGCAAGTACTTCAATGAGTCTAAGGCTCTGTAAGCAACAAATCTCACAAATACCTTTCTCTACCCATCTAATTCACCACGGTGTGGCCTGACACATGGTCTCAGGTGGTGATCACAAGGCAACATCAACGAACACAGCTCTTGTTGCAGTGCTGTGATCTGGTTGCAAAGAAAGGACAATTCTGCACGACACAAGTGGGAGAGAGGAAACCGCGGAGCCCCAGGTTCTGAAGGAAAGTCCCAAGGAAGGCTACTGGCAGCATGAACAGCTCCCCGTCCCACGAGGCCTGCAGCCCTGCAGCGTCCATGTGTAGCCCACTCTGCGCAAGCTGTTGCTTTGCAGGAAGCCACGGCTACAGAAGCGAAGGGAAGATGATGACGTGTGCCTCTGAACGAGTTTAAGAGCCAAGTCACAGCTCTGAGCAGCCTCTTGATGTCAACCCAGACATTTCACTGCTGCTCCCCCGCCACCACAGCAGCAAAACCCTGCCGGGCACCCCAAGCACTCACACAGTGTGGGCAGCTCCACTTGCCCTCGGGGGCCTTCTCCAGCTCGGGGTCCAGGCAGACAAGGTGGTAGGCGCGAGGACAGGTGTCGCACAGGATGATCTCCCCTCCCTGCTGGCACACCTCGCAGTAGTCCTGGTGGTCCGTCTCATAGCCGTCCCCTTCTTCAACTAGAAGCAAGGGACACACAAACAGTCAGCGGGACAGCAGAGCTGCCTGCTCTCCCGGGAGGGAATGGGACAATTGCTCCTCTACGTTATAGCTACGGAAATGAGGAAAACATTTCATCTCGGTCCCCGCTTGTTACGTCCCCCTACCTCTCTGTCCCTCAGCATCACAGTTCTTTGCACACAGCATCATCTCACCTCTGTCTCTCTTTCTCTTTCCACACTGTATCATCCTTTGGTTCCTTCAGGCTCTCAATGGAGAATGCCAGAACCTGGAGAGGTTGCAAGGGAGGCCAGTCAGAGAAACCTCCACAGATACCAGAGCCATCAACTGCAAACGTACCATGCAACAATAACACAGCTGAGAAGGACTCTTCCTCCTGGGACTACTCTGGTCTTCCTGGGTGCTCACTAGGCGCAGAGGCAGGAGCTCACTCAACTCAGGGCAGAAGGAAAGACGGAAGGGAAGGACACCTCAGAAGCGTGGGTAAGGCTCTTCTCAGTTCCCAACTCTGCCGGAAACTCCCTGGACAAACCTCTGAGCTTCCGCTCCTCCAGCACAGGCAGTGGAGAGCAGTCCACCTGTCCTCCCACAGGAGGACAGCCTGACCTGTCCAGTCTGCAGCATCCCTGGTGCAGGGGCTGTCGAGATCCAGCACAAGGTCCCCGGACCAGTTAGAGCCGCTGTGCACTGCTGTTGTACGCTAACAAGCCAGAAGGCAAAGCGACGCCCTTTGCACACAAGGTGCCAAGCCTGACAGCCAGCCCTGCCTCGCGCGCTTGGTTCCCACCGACCTAAGAATACGAGCCTCATGCACTGCAGGGCAGAGGGTCCCATTCCACGTCCTAACTGTTCCCAAGCCCAGAAGCTGCCCTTCGATTTCTCAGAAGCAAAAACCTGTCAGTAAAGGCAACATGAAAAAGAGCATTCCTGAATCTTAAGCATCTTGTGCCGAACAAGGACATAAGCTAGAAAGGCAAGCAACTGTCCTGCAGCAGCGCAGGCGGGAGAGAGCGCAGCAGAGAGCAGCACGAGGCCAGGCCTGCCCCGGAGCAGCGGGCCTGCCGAGGGAACAGGCAGCCAAGCTGCTGCACCCATCCACGGCCCAGGGTGGAAAGCCGGGCAGCCTCACAGCGGGCCCTGGCAGTCTCCACTGGTGAACGGAAGAAGAGCAGAGTSCGGGGCAGCTCAGCGCAAAGGGACTTCTCTCAACAGCAACAAAGAGAAAGAAGTGCCGTTAAACAAAATCAACTGCAAAGCCCTCCACAAGTGAAGAAATGAGGGAAAGTGCACACAAATGCTGCCACACAGCCACCCGAAGACCTTGCCAGATGCTTTTCACTGCTGTTCACATGCCTTCCTCTTCCTATGCCATTATCACGGATCTTCTACCTGCCCAGTGCCTCACCGCACATCTCACACAGACAAAAATAAGTCCACTTTCTTACATTTTCTCGCTCACACCCTGACCTACCCCACTAGGATCTTGCCAAAACCTACATTTCTTCACGGGCTGTTCCTGTGAAAATCATTTCCCTTGAAAGACTTGTAAATTCTGGAACTTTGCTGCCACAGGACAAATTCTGGTGGCAACACACATGCAGCCCCTGGGCAGGGTACCAGCTGCCCACAGCAGCCTGGGATTTGAGCTGGTGCCCAAGGCGCACGCAGATTCCTAGGGCGGCCGAGGGCCTCAGGCTGCGAACACACGCCAAGATGGGAAAGGCTGGTTTTCTGTGCTGTGGCACTGCACCAAGGCAGGTCTCTGCAGCAATTTCTCTCCTGAAGCAACGCGAAGTCAAGACACAGACCAGCTTCAAGGSGAGGCGAAGGATGGTGGCTGATAGCTGGAGAGAAGGCTGGAGGGAAGGACGACTGTGGATTGACGGAAAGGCCCTGATGCCAGGCTCCTCCTTCACCAGCACCCCCAGCGCTGTGGAGGGGAGCCAGTGCCCAACGACGGGATCTGCGTGCTGCCTCCTTCCAGGCGCGACCCCACCAGCAGCAGAGTTTGGACACCAAGGAAGCACCTCTCATCCCGCACACACAGACAAGCACAAGCACATCTTCTCCCACCGAGTCAGTGTCAGGCACTGCTTGGAACTGCAAAGACCACGAAAGCRCGCATCTGGAGAGGGAAATCCAAACAGAACAGGAACAGAGTATAAAGGGATGGCCTACTCCTCTTTTTCTTTCTCCTCCTCTTTCCTCTCTTCCCCAGGCCCGCCGAGCATTCGGAGCGCACTGAGGAGCTGTTGATGCTGGCACTGTCAAAGTCGGACTCTTCCCGTTCTTCCTCTTCACTCTGCAGAGGGGAAAATCAAACCACACACAGTCTAAGCGAGCAAAGCACCAACGACCTGCAGAAAACCACRTGGGATCACCAACCAGGGGCTGAGCTCCTCAGGGCACGCTCGAGAGAAACACTGTATGGTTTCCACATGAATTGATTAGCTGGTGCATCGAGGATGCTGGCAGCGCTATCACACCACTGGCACCGAAAGACTGGGGTCATCAGAGTATGTCATGAAGCATTAGGAAGCAGGTAAATCTTCTGTATCAGATCGATGTCCCTGCCACGCAATCAATCAGCACAGGTCTGGACTAGAACTAAAACCTGAAGACAATTATTTTGCATTGCTCAGCACAGCACAGAGACAGCTAGCCCAGATCACTGAGCAAATCTCAGAGCACACTTAAAACGTGTGAATCAGTGTGTCAAGTCTCCGCTCTGCTTATCTGACAAGAGGTGGGCTCTGGGTTTCCCTGCAGTCTGTCATCCCTGCTAGCACCCAGATATCGTATCGCACAGCTGGCCGGGCACTTCTGGAAAGGCTCAGCCTCTCTCGAAGCACAAGGCATCAGCCAGCTGCACGACACCACACTACCCGCACCGGCGCTGCGTGGCGCCTCGGCTCCTGGGGACCTGCCCTCGAGATCGGGCCACTGCTTCCGTGCTGCACAGTGACAGGGGCAGGCAAGAGGCTGAACACAGCACTCCAGTTCATTTTGCTATTTCCCCTCCAGCACAGCTACAGCTGCTGCAATCCTGCAGCACAGTTCGGGTGGGTTATATGTCTGAAACGCTCTGTCACACAACGCCCAAGGAACCAGAGCAAGCTCGGGGCTCAGCGCTCCAGGCCCCTCTACCATTCCCAGAAGAGCCTCCCACTGCACTGATGCCATTTTGGGTACCGATGTGCGTGCACAGATACCCAAGACAGACACACACGCAGGGACAACTGCCTTATGCCACTCTCATGCAGTGAGGGTCTCCCTCCTCTGCTGCTTGGCAGAACTTTGCTCTTTCTCCTGAGACACTCGTTTCAGTCTGCGTTAGTCTGTCTGTCTGTGCATGTAGGCGTTACTGCTTCATCTTCTTTATAACATGAAAGAGTTAAACAGGTCAAGTATTCTGTGGTATCAAAACATAATAATATGTCTGATTTCTCATTCTGGAGGCRAGACTTAAGCATACAAATCCCTGATTTACGCACTTATTAATTGTGTGCTTAGCAATCCAACTGCAGGAGCAAGTCCAAGCTCTTAACAACTCTCGGAAATGCAAATGCACAAATCTAGAGTCCATCTAGAGACATATGATGAATTTTCTGTGATGTGTGATTGAAAAACGCAGCAGTGAATGACTGCCTCAAATCACTCTTTTCACCTCAACCTCTGATGCACAAAATAATTTACAAACAGGTTATGTTAGTGAAATAGATCCAGAGAGTTAGTGAACTCCAATAGCACTGAATTAATGGGATTTTGATCAATATTATCAAGGCCTACAGGAATTCCATCCCTACTGAATAGTTATTTACAAGATCTACTCTTCTTTAAAATGCTCTGCATATATCTGATATTCACGTGCTGACAAACGCACAGCATGCAAATTGCAGTAGAGCTCCTTTGCCATGCACTTACCTGGATGGTCTGGTATCCCAGGATTATGCGGCAGAACAACAGATGCTAGTAGGCAAGCTATGGCAATGTAATTAAAACGTTTGATAATTCTCTTTGACGCACAGTTCAGCTGGAGTGCAAACCCTAAAGAATTCTTTTGCAAATGAAATCTGAAACGATGGCATTACTGAACTCATCACTGAAAGTAAAAGTGATTATACGATTTTAGTAGAAAACATGCCCAGACAGGGCATCTTTAGAACTGTGAGCTTGGACACAATTCTCTATCAAAGGGATGGAACAAACGTGCTGAACAGAGACTGGCGTCTCACAGAGCAGCAGGAACAAGCCTACAAGGTTTCCTTACAGCAGCCTTCCTCCAGGGTGACCACAGCAATTCCTCAGCCAAAAGCAACCTGTCACCTCCCTTGGATGAGATGCCCCACCACGCAGAGGGCCAATGAGGGAAAGATGCGCCACCAAGGCTGGAGGACACAGGCAGTGCAGAGATCTGTGATACTCATTCTCTCTAGCAGGTGAACGTCACCGCAAGAGGAATAAACGAGCTGGCAGGCACAGTCAGTCCGGCAGGAGAAACATGCATTTGCCTGTATGAGGGAGCCGTCTAGGGGAAGAGGGCTTGTCTGGCCATTTTCCCGCCACACACCCTCAATCCCAAAGCCCTGTGCAGAAAGAGGCGGTGCACACTTACAGAAGAGCTCTTTTTCCTCTTGTTGGGGATTCCTCCAAACCGGAACTTCAAGCCTGCCATCTTTTTCCCCTTTCCCTTTTTCTTCCCGTCTTTGGAGCCCTTGATTTTCTTCCGCACACCTGGACCTGAAGAAACAGAAGATGTCTCTGGTACTCGGCTGTCCTCAGAATCACCCCGCACCCCAACGGCGGAGTTTGCAAGAAGGGTGAGAAAGCTGTGGGACCCCACAGAGCAGGGAGGTGGCCAGCACTGGCCACAGAGCACCTCCCTTGGGGCAAAAGGCCAGTGCTGCAAGCCCAGAGCCAGTGCTTGAAAAGAACCCAGAATCTGGGGGGGGGGCGGCTTGTCTTGGGAGGAATGCAGCTGCCCAGGAGAGGGACTGCAGCTCTCAGCCCGCAGGGCTGCGAATACCGCAGAATTAGCCTCTCAGGGGTCTGCAAAGGGGAGAGAAGACAGCTCTCTCCTCCCAGGGACAGCCAAGGAAAGGCAGGAATGCCGCACTAAGCCGACAAAGTGGGAAGGCTGCTGCAAGCTGCACTCTTGGTTAACTGCCAGCTTTGAGCTGCTTGCTCAAAACCTCTTGAGGCACCGGGAATTGATGGCTGCATAATTGGAACAGAAACCTTCCCGAGAAGAAACACAGTGCAAACAAAGGGAGATCCCTCCCTTTCCCACTGCTGGCCAGCTTCTACAGTGATTCACACAGCCCCTTCTAAACAGGGGGAAAACTTCAAGAATCTGCTGTTAGAAACAAGAAAACATTTATAGTAAGAGACTCATTTCAATACAAATAAGACTACTGCCATAGGAGCCACTGCAGATTTATAAGTTTATCTCATTTCTTGCAAATCCTCATTTCTTTGAAGACAATCACCTTGCACCCAACTACTAGGAAACCGAGCCCTTTCTGAAAAAGAACTGCAGCCTTACTGTGAGTGTTTTTCAGCCAACGAACTCCTTGCCATCTCAGAGAAGAACCGCCAGGCTGCACTGCCAAATGGTGCATATTCGTCTGGGCAGAGCACAGCTGCCTTGCCAGGGCCCCTCAGCCCTGGCCTCGCTAGCCCAATTTACTGAACCATGTCTCCGGCCTGGAGACGCTTTGCCATCTTTGCTAGCCAGAAGACGTGTCCAGCTTTGCACGCCCAGCAGGGCCTGGCAGATGGAGAGGATATCGCAGGCGAGCGCGGCCTCCCTGCTCAGCCCGCCGTCGCTTGGCACCTACCTTTGCCCTCCTTGGTCTTAGCTTTCCTGATGACAGTGGGCAAGGCAGACTGCGGAGGGCTGGCAGCGAGCGGGGGCGCAATAGCGACAGTCTCCACAGCTGCAGCAACCGCCGCCGCTGCCGCCGCTGCCGAGCTGCCCTTGAACGGGTTGTTGGCACTGAACTCTCGCCATTTGGCACCAAGCACAGTCATCATCTTGGACATAGGGATCTTGGGATTCTTCTTGGCTATTAGAGGCCTGAAGGGTAAGGGAGAGGGAAAACAGGGAGTTAACAGAAAGTCTTTGCCGCGTGCCTGCTCCTGCTCACCCTGTGCTGCAGAAAGGTAYTGCAGCTCATAAAACGAATCAGTGATCAGTGCCTCTTAGCAGCAGGTTGGTGCAGACCACTGGTACCAGCTGCACTGAAAAATCAGCAGAAAACAGAACTTTCTTTGAAAAAAAGTACATAAGGAGAAACACTTAAACCTTCTAAGAGACTGTGTTTCCCCTGAAGTACCTGTTGGGTTTTGAATGGCTCACAGTACAAACAAAAAAATTGCTATCATTACTCATTTCTTTCAAAGAAATTTTTCAAATAAATGCACACAAAAATAGGATTTGGGGGAGAGGAAAGAGAAACATTTCTGCTGTTTTCTAGTCAATCCTACAAATAAAACGAGRTCCTGAGTACTGTTTCTAGTCACATAGGGTGAAGCAGCAAGGAACTCACGATGCATTAGAGTATCAGCTATAGAGTACTACAGAAAGTTCATCAGAGCTAGAGGCAGTTATCACTACCACAGCAGCAACACAGGTAGGTCACTATCTCATATCTCCGGTGCGGAAGTGCCCAGGAATCATGCCACGGCTGCTTGCACCCACCCCAGGGCCAAAAGGCACCTTTGGGGGAGGAAATTGCCCTTGCGAGCAGAATTCCCTGCACGACAGACTGCTGGATCTGAGGGCAGCTCCTCACACCAGATCCCCAGCTGACATTGCCACAGCACACGCTTTCCGGGGAGCAGCGGAGTTTCCTTTACAGCTTTAGCACCTTGACTGAGCAACGACCAAATCTCAACACCACGCAGGTCCGCAGCCAGACCTCAGTTTCCTACCTGAGAAACTGACTGAAAGCCTTGTAATTAGTCAGAGTATGATAGTCTTCTTCTGAGAAAATGTAATCTACATCATCCAGGCCCCATTCTTCCATCAGCTGGGCTGAGCTCTTGGGCTCCTACAGATTTACAAAGAGGCATTATTAATGTAAATGACTGAGGCTCTCCAAACGAGCAGTGCGAGGCTCCATCCRTTGTATACTCTGTACCAAACGCTCTCCCTAAGCAGCAACACATGGGATTTGTTTCTGCAGTTTCAAAGACAGAGCACGCACAAGTGCTGAGCAAACTAATGCTTCATATACTGCCAAGAAGCAAGTGAATGTGGCACCTTCCAAATGCTTCCCTAACCATGCAATACAGTGCAAAGCCCTGGCGAGTTTCCCATCTCCAAGAAGCATGATTTCTGTCTGCACATAAAATAAATAATAGGGAAATACAGCACTTGATTAGCCAGTAAAAAGGCAAGCCTGTGCTTGCGACCCCCTTATGAGAGGCCTTCCCAGGCTAGGTTGCTGCTGGAATTACAGACATACCACTGTTTAAAAAATAAAACCCACCATGACATCAGTGCTATTACGGCTGCTTTTCTGTTTGCTTTAAATAAAATAAATTAAATATTAAACCATTACTGTCAATAGCATTACTGGCAACTGTATATCAAACATCTCCTGAGACCAGCAATGATAGAAAATCAGGCAACATGACCAGAATGAAGCAGGCCAGGGAAGTTTCAAACCTCTGCATTTTGTACCGAAAAAAGCTGTGTGAAAGGGGAAATTCCAGAATATTAAAACTTTCCCTTTTGATTTTTTTGTGTGCACATCTTGATCTTTCATTTTCTGCAAGTTTTGATAACATTGTATATTTCTTTTTTTTCTACTTTTTACTCTAACTGTAAATTAGTTCATATTCTGAAATCTCAAAATCCTCCAAACACAATTTTTACTTCCATCCCAGCCACATTGGAACTAGTGCAGGAGCGTGCTGAGTTCACCATGCAGCTCTTGGAGCAATGGAAGCAAGAATGCTCCACATCTTGAGAGATCAAATCCCAGAATGCAAACATGGCTGAGAGTTTACATCAATCTCTTCCCCATCAAACCCAGGAAAAGCTTCTCAGGAAGCCCCCAGTCCACCTTTTCTGACAACAAGCTGCATGGAACTGATCTGCCACTATCTGTTCTCATGTTTAGAGAACAGATACAATGAATCTCTGTTATTCAAAAGATGGGTGCAGACAATCCAAGCAATCAAGTTGCCTCAGTTTAGGAAGTTACTGTTTGTCAGATCATCCACTGCCCGGGATCTCAGCCCATGCACACGTAACGTAAAACACAGCGGCTTAAATCACGAGAAAAGGTAGAGTTAGGACTTGTGAGTGCGCATCGGCAAGTAGCTAAATTGGTGAGCCCACTGGTTAGCGCTTTGCTCACACCGCCATGGTTTAAACAAATGCAATTTATTCATAAGTGCAACCGTGAATGGCCAGAAAACACAACTCGGCTCTCATGCGGTGACTCACTGAATGTGTAACTCACGCATTGGCAGGGATCTAGCCATACTCTGAGATTCCCACTCTCTAGCACTAGCTCTGGGTAGACGAATCTTTGGTACCTTTAAACCTCCATCCTCATTATCATCCTCCTCTTCATCCTTCTTTTTCCGTTTTGGCTTTTTCTCTTTCTTTTCTTTCAGTTTTTTCTTCTTCTTTTTGTTGGGGGAATAGTCACTTCCTTCACTCTCCGACTTCTCCTCTATCTCCTCTTCATTGTCTGATATCTCATCATTGCTCCCCTAAAACAGAAAGTGATGATGCAGAAAAAGCAAGATCTGCCCTTCCTCAGCTCCCCTCAAACAAACCTTCTCAGACAGCAGGAACCAAACTGCTGTCACCAGCCAAATCCAACCACTCCCTCTAGAAAATCCCTGCTGTTCCATTCTGGGTAATAGGAGGAAAATACCATAAAAAAGCAGATTTGGAAGCACTGAGAAGCAACTGACCATGGAAGACCCACAAAAAGAAATCTTTGTTTTAACTGGAACTGTTGCTTCAGAGAAGTTCTGCGATCCCTGTTCGGCCTTGTGCCTCAAGTCCCCACCTATAAAATGGAGACATTCTTTTCTACAGGGAGACATTTCCTCTCTCCATTCCAGGAGCACTACAAACACATCTGATCATGCAAGGTACTCTAGGCCCCAGAGAATCACCAGAAGGAAAGAAAAAAAAAAAAAAAAGAAACAGGAGAAGGTAATGCAATACAGACGAAATTACATTTCAGAAAAGCTCTTCTAAACCAAGATATATGTAATCGACTCTTTATGCTTTTGCCTCATGACTTGCGCTACCGCATGTGCATCGAGGGGGACAAGAGAAGCCATATTTTGTCACAGTCATGCAAATGGATGCTTATTCTGCCTCCATATTGCAACATGCTTCTTTAAAGGTGCCCAGATGCTACAAAACCATAGCATTCACACACCATTCTGATAAGTGGTGGCGTAAAACAGAAAAGCAAGAGACAGCAAGCCAAGAGCAGTAAGTGAATGTATATATTAAAAACAGTTGTACAGTAAACAAAACAGCAGCTCCTCTGAGAAGCAGCTAATTGCTCTGCTAAAAGATCCTAAATTTTCAGGTAGGCAACATTTCAGATTGGCATAACACATAGTAACTCATGATGTTCTGTCGTGGGTTTGCTTATGGCTTTACAYGAATAAAGGAGTGTTCCTATATGTAGCGTGAACAGAAAAAAAAACAAGGGAAAGGAAAAGAAGATATCTTTAGTCATATGCATCTCTTTCAGCTTACCAGACAAGATACTGTGCTAGAGTATTGCTTGGCTGCTGTTTCATTTTTCTGTCCGCTGGGCACTACATGCTGTAGAAGAACCGTGCGACTACAGGAAGAATTCAGCTGTCACATAAACAAAATAATCCTAGTCCTAGTGGTTGCACAGAGTCTTRAAAGGGGCATGAGAGCAGAATAAGGTTCCAAAGTGAATCAGTCAAGTTTCCTCAAATTCCTAATTCTCACAGCCCCTCACTTTCACCAGCAGGCAGACACATAAAACCTCTCATGCGGCTCTTGGTCACACACAGCTCCCTCCAGACAAGCTGCATCTTCTGCAGCAAGCTAAGCCAGCCCCTTCAGAAAGGCCAGGGCCCTGCTGGACGGCTGACAGATGCGGTCTGCTTCTCCACAGTCAGAAAGGCCCCAACTCAGATAGCTAYACCAAGCACAGCAGAGCAAGAGTAGAGACTGGCGGGGCAGAGTTTAGGTTCATTTCCAGAAGAGAGACTGTAACCTGCTGCACACTCTGACAGCAAACACGCTACCGCCCTGCTGAAACCGCCGCCTGCTGGGTGAGCACTCGGGTCCCGAGAGAGGCCGTGAAGGAGGCAGGGGGTGCGGCTCGGGGCGCCCGGTCAGCACCGCGGCCAGCGCCCCGGAG
>NW_020450949.1:870565-879475 GCF_003343035.1 Apteryx rowi | reverse complement strand
CCCGCGGCAGCCGCCTGCCGGGGTCGCGCACGGCCCTGAGCAGCGAAGCGGCCCCGCTGCTTTTAACGGCAGCCGCGTCCCCGGGAATCTGCTCCGCACGAGGCCACTTGACTTTAATCTTCTAGCCGTGCTGCTCGAAAGAACAACCCTACCCGTGACAGCCAGCCTGCTGCACCCTTTACCTGCCAAGTCATCTCCATCTCTTTCTCCACACTGGGGAACTCCCAACTCGTCTAGCATCACAGCCACATGAACTTTAATTTATTTTAATACACAAAATCRACTGCTCTTACTACAGAGGAGCATTTTTGTTCAGCAGCCATTACTGATTTCTGGTCCTTCTTGCTTCAGAAAAAATTGAGCCTTTCACCAGTGTTATAAACAGTTATAATTTAGCACTGAATAATTGGTTACCATGGTAACTACTGCAGTACAGGTTGAAATTTCCCCTCTCTCTGCCTCCTCGTCTGACAAGGACCTTCATCTACATATGCTCAGGTTCAAACTGCAGGCTGGCTATTGTATGTAGATTTGCGGTATCAGTTCTAGCACCAGAGCTTCAGTGAGCACTGCCACAAACGCGTGGTTGAGTTACAATGCAGCTGATGCAAACAAATTCCCATAAAACCACAATGTGGCAGCACTCCTGCTACAGTGCTCTAATGACAAAAACACGGATTTCAGCGTGCAGAAGCCATGATTCTAGGCACTGGCAGTACGTCACAGACTCACAGTTAATTCCCAATACCCCCTTCTTTTAAAAAGGGTGAAGTCCATTTACTCTACAGAACTCTGAGAAGGAGCTTAGGAGAACAAAGCCCAGTTCAAGGATCCCCTCCCTAACTGCTCTCTCCTCATCCCAAAAGGCAGCCCGCGTGCTGGCTAGAAACCCAGCTCAGTGCCTACTGACAGCTACAGCACTAACTTTCCACTGGCTTAGACAAAAGGCCTATCAGTCTCCAACACAGGCAGAACCCAGTTTCATTAACACTGCCCACAAAAGTCATTAATTAAAAAAAAAAACAAAAAAAAACCCATTGATGCTCATCGAATTATTTTCTCCCCACCCCCAATAATCAAGTAGTCAGACACTGCACAAGCTGCATGTGTCGCTCCCTTAGTCTCAGGCAGGGYAGCATTAACAGAAAATTATCAGAGGTGAAAATACCATAGGTTTTTATTTCATTTTTCCCCCCACAGAAAAGCAGCATATGAAAAAACAATTCCCCCATTGGAAAATGCACAGGGAGTCAGACGACCCGAGACAGCTTTGTGTGATCTGCAGAAAGAGAAAAACATTACCATGACCATGAGGAAAGAAAAAAAAGCTGCTTCTGGGCTGCGACTTCTACTCAAAGACTGGCAGACAATAAAGTGTAGGACTGAATCAGCTTTCTTTAAATAAAGAGCTCATTATGCTTCTATCAGTAGAAAAAAGCATTTTAATGTTCTACCTTGTCTAGACAATCTGTTTTTACGGATCCCACAGGGAACGGTAGTGGATGACCAGAAGAGAAGAGCATCATTTATCCCATGTTTGCCAATGAAAGGGGTGGGGATGCTTCTAGTTGTGCTGGATGAGTATATTTTATACATATCTCCAACCACAAATTTACTGGGGGAAAGGGAAGGGAAAGGGTTTGAGGAACTTGAGTGTTTCACCCTTCCTTAACAGCCGCGTATTTGGACCAAAACAGACACTGCGCAGGCATGCTTTGACCATCCAGGGGAAGCAAGCTCTGCAAGGCCGGCAGCAGCCGAGCAGCCCGCGGCCGTACCAGGCTCTCTGCACGCACACCGCAAGATGTCGGCTCCTGTCTTCAGGACCACGTCCCATTTCCCAAGGACAGGAGACCAAGACGAACATGCCTCCGTGGCACAACGTGGGCAGCACGGCCCTGCTGTGGGACCACGGCTGTGTCTGTCCTTGGATGTCCCCGTCACAAAACACGTGCATCACCCGTTTAAGCTTTCTAACCAGAAAACGGACTCTGAGCACATTCTCAAGAAGGCCCAATCCTACTGCCAGGCATGGGAGGACAAACACATGCACCCACGCAAGTCTAAGCAGAATCAGCACAGCTCTACCAGAGCTGAGGTTTTTCCCCTTCAAGAGCAGGTGCAGGACTGAATTCTGGAACAGATCCCACATTAGAAACCCCCAAGCAGCTAGGATTCCTAACACTGCCTCATCTAGCGTATAATTTATTAGTGATCTCATTTGTAGCAAAAGTAGTAATACAATGCAATAGCTGGCAGTTTGTTTGCCAGATCTTACTTAATTTAGTGAAAGAAATCTGACAAGTGTAAGGAAAAACATTAATTATTAAAAAGACGAAAAGATAAAAAATAATAGGCAGACAAAGAGYGGAAGTTCTTGGGATATGCTGCCGTGACCTACGTTCTCTGGTGCCTGCACATCACTCATTTAAGTAGCTCTGGTGGCACAGTTCTCACTCCTAGAAGAATTAAGGTCCCTTGATTTAAGATGTTTGGCTCCATCTGAGCCTCCTGTCTCTTATACAATAGCTAGAGCCCGTTCCACACGTACACCAGTGCTTCTCCATGGCACCAAGCTGCACCGCAGCAATCGCTACTTTCATTAATAAAACAGGAAACTATAAACATGTAAAGCCTGTGAGAAATTTTCCAAGTCAGGGTATTGAGCAGGCAGTACTATCATGAATCAGATCTTCACAGGGTATTGGGAGAGTCTCCAGCCAGCCTACGCCTGATGTGGAAAAAATAATAGCACTGCACAGATCAGGAAGGGAGCAGCAAACAAGGAAAAAGAAAAGAAAAAATCAAGCCATCAGTGCAGGCAAATGGGAAACACTGAAATGCAAAAGGAAGTCTCTTACTGTCGGCAGGCTAACAGCTGGTGCTTTAAATATCGGCAGCTGGATCTGTGGTTACCTTAGCCACTAAACTAGGGAGAGCAATTATTTTGGTGCTTTTCAGAGCTCAAAAACAAACYACCATGCAAAACCCACCCGCGGTACAAAAGGGTTGCAGTCAGAGCTGTGCCTTCCTCTGCCCCCAGCCGGGC
Source organism: Apteryx rowi (assembly GCF_003343035.1). Taxonomy (NCBI): domain Eukaryota; kingdom Metazoa; phylum Chordata; class Aves; order Apterygiformes; family Apterygidae; genus Apteryx; species Apteryx rowi. Next base: position 876,426 of record NW_020450949.1, on the reverse strand, counting down.
TCCCTTCCGCATCCTGCCTGCCCAGGAGGCGAGCGCTCTTCCCTCGCAGCACAGGCGCTCCCCTGCAAGGCTGGGCAGCACCAGCCGACAGCGCCTGCACCTCCACTCACACCCAGGGGCCTCTCGAGAGAGCTGCTAGAAACTCAGAGCACGCCTAGGCCCCCGACGCCCAGCCCGGGCGTATTTCAGTGCAGAGCATCCTGCTCTCCAAGGCGTAGCCTCAGCCGAAACTAAAGCAAAGCCGAACCAAGCCAAGCTCTTCYTGCCCTGGATGCTTTGGAGCTGTGCTCATTTGCTCCTTCTTTTTCCTCATCGCCCTCCTCCAAGATCTCATACTGACAGCCAGGAAGGGCACCTGAACCACCTCAGGTTGCCTRCTCCTGCCTGCGAGGGAGTCCCCGCTGGTGCAGCGACCTCCAGATCCTCCCCTGCCCCATGGGCGGCCGATACCCGCTGGCACCCCCAGAGCGCGGCCGCAGCGGGTCTGCAAGCCCGGCAGCCCTACGTGGATGAGCCCGGCTGGCACAAACCAGTGCCACATCCCTTAGCCAGGCAGAGGCAAAGCAAAGGTGCCCTGTACCCCTACAGAGGGGCCCAATCAGCCCTGCACGCAGCAGCAGCAGGGGACAGAGAGGCAGCCGTGCCTAGGGCAGGACAGCCACCCATCCACCCAGCGGGGACGTGCAGGAGAGCCCTGGGGTGAAAAACAGGTGAAGGCAAAGGGATCATCCAGGTGATACGGGACTCAGTGACATGGCGCCTTGTCTTTGCATTCCTAAAGAAGCCCAAAGTCCTTCCACGTGCAAAACCCCAAAAAGTCTCTACTCTCTCTCTTGCTTATAAACTGCCCTGGACAAGTGAAGCTAGCAGTTATCTCCAGAGAAACCTTCAACCCTTGCACTGGTCACACTTCCAACGTGTTGGTTTATATTTCTGTTGAGAGACGTGAGCCGCAGATGACATATCGGTACAGCGCGTGCCAGGAAGGTTTACTGTCTAGCACCAGAGACAACTGTAATGGAGGTGCTGCATTGCAGCGCGTGCAGCCCTGGCAGGAGGCCTTTCACAAGCAGGTAAGGATGTTACCATCCCATACAACGACAGATGCACGATAGACTGAACAAGAGCCGGAGCGCTTGGCTGGTAGGGAGAAGAGGGCATTATCACTACCTGAGGGGAGCAGGTGGGATACTACAAGTCCCAAGTTGATCAACACAAAAGCCTATTTTGCAAACAAAGCAAAAGAGCTGCCTGCACATCTCCTACTGGTTCTGCCTCTTTCAAATCGTCTCACTGAAGACGCAGGAGAGATCTTCCTCATGCTCACAATTCACTCTGTTTACAAGGTCTAACTGCCAGCTGAACATCCAATGTGTARAGGGTGGGATAAGGAATTTAGAGCAGGGAGAGCAAGATTATTCACACAGCCCTCACAAGATTAAGGACTTTCAGTAATACTTATCACACGCATTTCGAGCATTAAAGGAGACATACTAGAAAGAACAGATTCTCAGAATGCCGGCAACTAGAAAGAGGAAGGCTTAGAACACAGAGGTCCTCTCCTTGTCTTTCATTATGTCACTGTCATATCAATGTCCCACTTGGTGGCAGAGTCGGTATTCCTGGCACAGCACTGAGGGGTACAAACATCCAGGAGAAGCACTGAAACAYAACTGTCCTGCAAATGGTCATTGAGGAAGAGGAGTAACTGTCTGCTACCCTCCTGAAACGCACCCTGAGGACCCCCAACGACCTAATGGACTGAGAATTGCACCAGCACTTTGTCCACATCAGCACCCAGCTCTGCAACCGTTTCAAAGCAGACCCTTCAAGAGGAGCCTGAGCCCAGGAGCCTCTCTGAAAAGCACAAACGTGCACGGTCTCCTGCTCCTGACACACAAAGCATGCTGCAGGAGATGTTCCTGGAGCAATCTCCCTCCTAGCACGCCACGTGCTTCCCCACGTGCCTTATCAAAGGCACTGCCCACAGCCAGCAACCCTGGAGGCATCCTGGAGGGGCATGCCTGCTTCCTCCCACCTCCCCCACCACCCCAGAGGAGCATCACTTGCAGCTGCATCACTTCAGAAAATAACAACTGCCATTTCTTCCCCATCTAACACCTAGAAATTACTAATAAGACATATTTCCTGGAGTGAACAAACCTTTACCGTACCCAATTCCAGGGTGACCTTCCTCACCCTTGACCAAGCTGGCTAGAAAGATGGGTTCATCTTAAGGCTAAGTGGAACGAAGGCTAAGCTCCAGTTTGATTTCTTGTACAGTGGAAATTTCCACACCATTTGTTTCTTTCTTTGGACAACACGTTTGACAAATTAAAAGTCTCCACCATTTCAAAAACAAAAATGGAAAGCTAAATTAGGATCCTTCTGCTGTAACAGTTATATGAAGTAAAGAGCAGAGAGCATACAAGAAATTGTGGATGCTACATCTCAAGAATTAAAATCCTAAGCCACCCAGGTAGGATCAAGTGAAAAGCATCCTTAGGAAAGGACCCACCCTCTCAGTTTCCCCATATCATGTGAGAAGATCCCAGGGAGACAAAGAGAAAATAAGAGAGTTTTCAACTCTTCCCATATAAGTTAAAGTGTCTCGATCCACACCCAACAGCCAGTTTCCAACAGCGATGTTCCAAGGTCAGAGACCACAATATCTTTCTYGTCAGACTGGCTGCGTAGCTCGTGTCTGAGAGCTCCTGGTTGCAACAGGGCATTAACATCCTCAGATTTAYGTTACAGACCCTTTCCTCTCCACGCGTGAGCCTACTGGCTTTCACTGACTCTCCCAGCGGGCAGGGAGCACTATCCTGAATTTACTGCGAGGAAAGCAAAGCACAGAAGCGACAACCACGACAGCAGAGCGTCAGAGCTGTGTAAGAGCTGCTCAAGCCCTGGCTCTCAACCTTCTGCCAGGGTCGGCAGAGTACCCAGCCATCCAGAGAACCACCTACCATGAGGCGATGGCTCTCGCATCCAGCTGTCGCATCCTTTAAATGCCCAGCCTTTTTCAGCCACAGACCTCTGAGCGATGCTTGCAAGCAGCTACTATCGCTCTCCCGAGGAGTCTGCCTCTCTGCCAAGCCTAACAGGAACCCCTCAGCCTCATTTTAGAGCATGCGGCATTACCTCTTTCTTCCTCCTCTTGATTTTGGCAGCCTTACTGTCTTTCAGCTTCTTGGATTTCTTTTTTTTCTGCACGGCAACTTGTTCTTCTGGGTAAAACTCATCCAGTCCTTCCAGGACCCCATCATCTTCTTCTGAGGACAAAAGGGACAACTTACTTGGAAGGATTTCACATGCATGCAGGACACAGCATTCACGTTTACCGCCTCAGAGGAACATACCTGAGCAGCCACGAGACACATAGCTGCACACGCAAGCGTTAACACAGCCTCCCCCAGACAACCTAGCACTGTGCACCCAGCAAGCCAGCATCTAATTCCCTACCGCCACCTCAAGAAAAGCCTTGACAGACTACTGCCCGTGAACGTTTGCATTTGTACTTCTCACTTCCAGCTTCTCCCTCCCATTTTTGCATGAACTAGTACCAGTGGTTTATGGCAAACAGCATTTTGCCAGAGCAAGCAGCTTGCCATGCTTGGGCACGCACGACGTCTGCGGTACTCGGCTGATGGCTGCAGAGACCTTCCTGGGGAAGGAGCACAAACCTTCAAGAGGGCTGCAGAAAGCTGCTTTCAGAGGTGTGGACAGCAGCGGGGTCTTCCAGGGGAGGAGACACAAACTTGTCCAATGACTCCTTTCTTTGGCCCGTTTGGAAAGAAAGGAGGCATCTGGAGGCCTTAGACTATGATTTCCTACAGCAGGCAGACCAAAGGAATGGCAGCAGTACACGCAGCTGTCTGAATTCAGAAGGAGCAACGGGACCTGGGCAGTCCCCTTCTTCGCAGTGAAATGTCGTGTTAGAGGAACAACGCGGGGGCGGGAGCTTGGGCACCAAAACCCGTCACTACAGCGAGAGAGCAGGGTCCGGCTCTGCGGCCCGGAGCAGAAGGCAGTCTGTCCTTCTCCCCAGCGACAGGCCACAGCAACCCTCGCGGTCTGGCCTGCTTTGAAGCCACGATCCCACGCACGTGAGCTGGGGGAGCTGCTCTCTGCTGAGACAGGAGCATCAGGACGCCCTAATGTGCTGCCTGCTATTATTGATTTTGGTCACTAGGTAATTAGGAAGCATTAGGCTTTTTATCTTTTACCTTTTAGATTTCCAAATAGAGCCCGTTAAAATTGATTCAATTAAAGGCAAATGAGAAGGAGAGGTAGGCAGCCTCTCCCCCGGTGACCTCCTCCCCCCACACGCCACGTGCAAAGACGAAGCCTCGCACGGAAGAAGGGGCGACGCTGCGGCTCACTGGAGGTCTGCTGTGGCTCCGCGCTCGGGGCCACGCGCGCTCGCCGGCGGCTCCCGCTGCTGGGCTGCAGGCGACCCGGCYGCGTGCCGCAGAGCGCAGCTAGCTCAGGGACCCGGCCCTGCGCCTCCTCTCTCTGCCACTCCCTGCAGCGCACTTTTATTTTCCTGTCATCATTATCTCCCCAAAAGCAACACTATTACTAATGAGTCCTGGCATTTTGTCAAATCGCTGCATTTCCTTAAAATCTAGTTCAGTATTTGATTCCTTCATTTACTTTCCGAATTTCTAAACTTATATGGTAATAACAGTCCAATCTCATAAGACCAGACAGATTTCTTTTTCAGCCTCAAATGGCAGCAGTTTAGGCGCTGCCAAGACAAGCACCTTAGCTCCTTCTCAGTGGAGCGTACTAGGGCCCGAGGGAGCCACGCAGCGTGGGGAGCACGCCTCCACCTCCTCTGATGGGACTGGGCTCATCTCCTCCAAGCAGCAGCGGAACAGAGTTCTCAGCGCATCGGTCACGTGCAGAAGAATCTTTGAAAAGCTGCGTTTCACCCRCAGCTGTCCTCAGGAAGACAAGGAAAATCGTCTTTTGGGGGAACAGGGAAGGCCTTAAACCCCACGAGGAAGGGTGCAGTGGCAGTTCAGAGACAGAGTACGCAAGCACCCCACCTCTGCCTTTGGCTATTGAGACAACTTGTCAAAGCCAAAGGAAACTGCTCAAGCGAGTTCAAGCGCTCCTACCTGCTCCTCTCACTAAAACACCCCCTTGCTGGAGGCCTCTTCTTCAAGGAACAGCAACGCAAGCACAGCAACAAGTCAAAGGTACTGAAAATGCACTAATTAGGCACAACTAAAATAGAGTCCGACAGGAACCAAGTGGAGCCGAGAAGGAGAAAGCTCCCTGCAGTGGAGACTTTGTATTTCCCTTTGGGTTTGCTTTATTTCCCTTAACCTAAAAAATAAAATAATGACATCCACGGAAAGTGYGTTTGGGAACCTGTGGCAAAAATATGCCACTTTGCAAAATATTAAGCACCTCTGCCTGAAGAGCAATTACCATGGTTCATTTGCTGATGGTTAACRCTCTACACATAGAAACTATTGGCAACTGGAGTGAAAAATTGGGGAGAGAGGCAGCAAGCGCAGTGGATTTTAGGGGCGAGTTACAAGCGCGCTGCTCTCCGTAACACAAAACAGCTGGGCGCAACTGCGTGGCACAGACCGAGAGAAGCCGCCTGTGCTCCCATCGCCCGCCGGCACGCAGCACCGCCACGCTCCCACCCCTCCGCAGCCGGACTGCGGCCCCCAACACGCTCCCACCCCTCCGCAGCCGGACTGCGGCCCCCAACACGCTCCCACCCCTCCGCAGCCGGACTGTGGCCCCCAAGCGTCCAGGGTGAGAAGCCAAGGCCTTAGCCCCTCTCCAAGCCACTTCTGCGAGGGAAGGAAGGGGGGATGGAGGGAAGGGGGGAA
>NW_020450949.1:864895-869751 GCF_003343035.1 Apteryx rowi | reverse complement strand
GCGACGGCGAGGGGCGGCAGACACGGCCCGGTAACAATTTTTCCCCACGTTTTATTCAAGGAAACGCAATGTACAAAATATTGCCAGGGCGGCGCGCGCCTAGTCCTCCTCCTCCTCCTCCTCCTCGTCCTGGTTGATCTGGAAGTACCGCAGCTCGTAGCTCTCCTTGCTGTTGGCCACCACGCGCAGCCAGTCGCGCAGGTTGTTCTTCTTCAGGTACTTCTTGGTGAGGTACTTGAGGTACCTGCGGGAGGAGACAGGGCCTGAGCCACCCGCCGTCCCGTCCCGCGCTGCCCGCCGTGCCCATCCCGCACCATCCCGCGCCGCCCGCCGTCCCGCGCCCAGAGCGTGCCGCCTTCTCCGGCGCGAAAAGCGAGCGCGCGGCTTCGAAGCGCCTGGGCGTTTTCATCTCAGAGCGCTCAACAAGCCTCAAGACGCTCCTCTTTAGCCCGCGCGCCCGCTCGCACGGCAAGGGCAAATGAGCCCAAGCCCACGCGCGCCGAGAACGGCTCCCAACATCGGACACCGCAGGCTAAACTCCCCAGGGCTCGACAAGCAAAACCTCCTCAGAACAGCGGAACGACGCATCCATGAGCAGCCTAAGCCAAGGCCAGGAGACACTGGTGCTTGGGAACAACGCTGCCAGCCGCGCGTTCCCCCCTGCCGCAGGTACCACAACCCCCCCGCGACCCAAGGCTCGGGAGCCGCCTTCCCTCTGCGCCCTCCGAGGCCACGGCTGCTACTCCGCAAGCAGAGCGAGGCGCCAACTGCGCCTCCAGAGCACCAAGCAAGCCGCGGTTCAACACGGCGCTAACGCCGCCCGGCCAGCGGCCGCCTGTCTTTCACCTCCTTCTGCGCTTTCTGCGGAACATGCCAGATCCCGCGCTGATGTGGAGAAAACTGCTCGGGCCAAAGCGCTTACGCTTCCCAAGCGGGGCCATTGGAGGCTGCGGGCCAGCAAGCAGCAGACAAACCAAGCTGGCGCCAACATGTGCTGTTTTCACTTTCCATCATTTTACATCTCCAGCCTCCACGCTTGCAGTCTCCACTGTCAAAAGTCATCTGGAGAACACGTATATCAATACCTTTATGCAATCTGTGTAAGATGGCAAGTTACACACTTTCATAGTTTGCAATTCCAGGACTGAGGCGGGGGGATAATTTGAGACTGCTCAAATTGCTCACTCACAGAAGTTGCACCAAATTCTGTTGAATATTTTGCCGAAACATTTAGGTTTTGGTATCATTCACTTTTCCCAAGTATTCAAAGTTCTCTTAGCCTAACCTTTCTTTTTGGAAAGATTACAGACACCTGACTGGGAAGGCAGGAACATTCAGAACACGCTTAGCTTTCCCTACTTTAGTAGGCCCAATATTAGCAACCGATTCCCAGCACAAATCGGTCCTGATTTGATTATGACTCAGACCTAAAGTTGGCCGGTGCAGACTGAACTACTAGCAGGTACATAAGTCCTGGCAACAACAAAAGCCGAAGAAAAACATCAGCTCATTAAAAAGCCAGCAGATGTACATCTCTTAATTCCTCAAAAACCCCGAGACATTTATCCTCTGACATGAGCTGGAACAGAAGAGGTCCACATCTAAGAAGAGTGCCAAGCAGCCGCAGGGGAGGATAATGGTGTGAACACAGTCAAGCCACTGCATCCATCCAGCAGACGAGGTTAAACAGGATAACTACCGAATGCCAGAATGGTCAGGCTGCTTTTTCTGCATGATTTTTAATGGAAATATATTGCAAATTAGATCCAGACTTTTTTTTTTTTTTAAATAAAAACATGATGTGGCTTTGCAGCATGATTTACGTAAAAGTGCCCAACAGACCTTTTCTATTTATAATACTGATCAAAGAAATCACTGTAAACCCCACCCTTAGCCTCACTTAATACACATAAATCGAAACTAAAAATATGTTTGATTTGATGACAAAAATCCTGCATTTATTCTCCAGGAGAGTTAGCTGTGATTTAGATTTGGAGATGTAAAATATTTTACAGGAAAGTGATCTACAGCATAAAATTGAATTCATCAAAGCAAAATAAAGGGCAGAACTATTGGGCAATCGTAAGAACTGGGCAAATGGCAGAAGTCCAGCAGGATGAAGGTAACGCTATAGCAGTGGAAGAGTTTGGCTGTTTAATCAATCTCTAAATTCCACATTTGGCATCCTTGCGGAAGTTGTAGATCCTCCGCTGCTTTTCACCTCAGCTCGCCTTCCAAGACAGATTTTCAACCATGCCTCTTTCTTAAAGATCATTTAGAAACAAAGTGCCACTGCTCCCTATTTCACAAGCAGTGTAGTTCCAAGGCAGCAGGACATGGTACAACTTATGTGCCAAGACATCTTTTCACTAGTTCTAGTGCTTCCTCACGCATTAGGATTTTACAGAAGAGCTTCCTGCCTTGTGGCCCTGGGAACTAGTGTTAAAAGATGCTATTTTAGAAGCTTATTCCTACCAAGCACCACAACTTGAGAAAATGAACTACCTTCTAGCAACACACATCATCAAAAGAGCGGGTGGGGGAGCACTCACGTAGCTAGCTTCACCTGCTATCACAAACAGAGGACCAGAAGGCTTCAGGATCCAAAGAAGAGACCGGACAAACAGCAGACATCCCAGTGCACCTTTCACAACACCCTCCTGCCAGCCAGCCTCAAGCCTGACTCAAGGGCACCGATTTAACGCCACAGATCCCTCGCTGGGACCGCAAGAACGGGGCTACCTGATGTCAGCAGCGACTACTGCTACGAGCGGCAACATCGTGAGTGGCTGCCTGTGGCTTCACACCCACAGTGGAAYGTGCCACGTGACGGTGATTCACTCCGCTGCTAGCGGAGCACCGCAGCAGCGCCCCAGAGAAAGGCTGCGCTGCCAGCCCGCCCCGTCCGAACCGCCGGCGGCTGCCCCACGTCCTTACCTCTTTGAAAAAGGAACCTCTGAAGTAACAGTGATCTTGCTCTTGCTCCTCTCAATGGTCACCACACCCCCACCCAAGTTACCAGCTTTGCCGTTAACCTTGATTCTTTCCTGCAGGAACTGCTCCTGCAAGAGAAGAGCGCGACCGGTTAGTCAGGGTTGCCAGCTCCCAAGCACCAAGGGGGTTTACGGCTTGTTTGCCCCGAGCACTTTGACTTTTGGTTAGAACCAGGAAAGAGACAAAGTGGTCACACGTCGACAAAAAGCAGAGAAAAGCCTTTTCCTTGCAGGTAGGTAGGTTTTGACCTACAAATACGTTGCATGACTAATCCTGCTGGCTCAGACTGGCCCATTCAGACCTGCACATAAGTGACCTTCCCAACTGTGAAAGAATTAAATTGTTTTCCTATTTCACTAATATTTCCTGCTTTTTGAGATGACAGTAGAAATACAAGCTGTTTTATGACTCTCAGAGAATGTTGCCCAGAACCCTTTGTTTCAAACCTATACTCCTTGTATGCGAACACAGCTTCACGAGATATCCCCCAGAAAGAATTCTGGAACTTAATGCTGTCCTCACATGCTGTTTCTTAAAGCTTAAAAGAAATCTAATCTTCCGAGTTACAAATAATAGACATTGTTCAACAGGTAAAGAAAATGCACAAACTAACTGTAAATTGTTTACAAAATAATAATCCTCCTATTTACATAACTTTATGCTGTTTGCTAAGCAGCCTATTTAGATGTTGCAATTAGATATGAACACTACTTGAACAGCTGTCTCTTAAGAAGAATGCACAYGCAGAATAAGACGCAGGTTTACTTTTGAAGCGACATTTCTGCTTGTCAATTTAAGTCTTTCAGTCCAAGGACATGTTTTCCTTTTAGGCAAAGGAATAAAGCTTAGAGCAGACACAGTGACACTTTCTAACCAGAGGGTCCATCTCAGTTCCTGCTCCCCTCCTCCCCCTAAACACGTATGTGTAGGTAAGTTCTTGTAACCTTGAGTCGAGGGCTGCAGTAAAAGTGTAGCCCTTTTTGTTGTTTTTGATCATGACAAAGAACATACAGGCACTATTTTCAGCCTGCTAGGAGCCTTGAAAAGCAACAAAATCAGAGTTCTGCAGATTTAGGCTCATATAGCAAAGTTTAGTTCAAGCTACTGATGTTAATTTAGCCTTTTTAACTGAATAGTTTTTAAGGTACAAGAGAGACCCTGTTACCCCCAAAAGAGTTAAAGTTTTGAAGAGGTACAAACAACAAGGGAATCTCAGTGCGCGTTTAGGTTGCCAGCCTGTCACGAGCAGCCCCCCAGCCTCCAGCACAGCACGGACTCCGTTTCCTTTAAAAGCACTTCCCAGCAGTGCGGACATTCCCCGGGATTTGCTCTACACCGCACAGCCCACTCCAGCAAGGGGGGGAAACAGCGAGAGCGGTTGGAAAACCAGGAGCTGCAGCAGGAGCCGCTGGGGCCGTGCTTCCCAGCAGGCCTTCGGGAGCGGACGGCAGCAGCCCTCCCAGGCCCCCGCTCCGGAAGAGCCCCGAAGGGCGGCAGGGCAGCGGGGAAGCCCCGGGGCAGCATCCGCTGGCGGCGTGGCCGTGGCCCCGGCACTCACGAAGTTGGCAGCGTCCATGATGCCATCCTCCACAGGGTGGGTGCAGTCCAGGGTGAACTTCAGCACCTGCTTCTTTTTTTTGCCGCCTTTCGCCGCGGGTTTCTTCTGCGGCGCAGGGAAAGAGAGAGCCATGAGGAGCGGGCTCTGGCAGCCAGGAGCAGCAGCAGCTCAGGGGAGGGAGCAGGGGGGAGAGGGAAGGGCCTGGGCCCAGGAGAGAGAGTGAAGAGGGCAGAGGGAAGGTGCCCAGGGGAGGAGGCCGAGGGGAGAGGGGAAGGGGGAGAGGGAAGGTGCCCAGGGGAGGAGG
>NW_020450949.1:859308-863300 GCF_003343035.1 Apteryx rowi | reverse complement strand
GGCTGGGGGGGCCCCGTCCCGGGGGGGCCCCGTCCCGAGGGGGGGGGGCCCATTGCAGGGGCTGCTCCGTCCCGGGGCTGCTCCATCCCGGGGGGGGCCCATTGCAGGGGCTGCTCCGTCCCGGGGCTGCTCCATCCCGGGGGGGCCCCGTCCCGAGGCCACGCGGCTCCTACCCTAAAAATAGCGGCTCGGGCGGCGCTGGGCGGCCGTGGGGCGCCGCCGCCGTGGGGCACCGTTGCCGTGGGGCACCGTTGCCGTGGGGGCCGCCGCCGCCCGCCCGGCTCTGTGCCCGCAGATGGCCGGCGGGATCTTCGCGCCGCTGGGGAGCTGCGCGGCGCTGGAGGCGGCGAGCTGCCACCCGCTCGTGTGCCTGCTGTGCCGCGAGCCCTACCAGCAGCCCTGCCTGCTCGACTGCTACCACAACTTCTGCGCCGGCTGCCTGCGCGGCCGCGCCGCCGACGGCCGCCTCGCCTGCCCCCTCTGCGGGTAAGGCCCCCCGCGCCCCCCAAGCGACGGGCCGCSGGGAGCCGCTCCGCTGAGCGCGGCCCTGTGCGCTGCTGTGGCACCTCCTGCCCTGCCTCGAGGTGCCGGAGCCGCCGCCGGGCGCGCGTGCGGGTGCCAACGTGTGCACGCGGGTGCATGTGTGTGTGCGTGCGGGTGCAAACGTGCATGCATGTGTGTGCCTGCAGGTGCAAATGTCTGAACACGTGTGCATGCATGCATGTATGTGTGTGCATGCAGGTGCAAAAACATGTGCATGTGTGAATGCATGTGTGTGTGCCGGTGCAAACATGTGAACACGTGTGCATGCATGGGCATGTGTTCGTGCATGTGTGTGCCGGTGCAAACATGTGAACATGTGCATGTGCGCATGCATGTGCAGACATGTGCACACGTGCGTGGCAGGGCCCCGCGGCGCCGGCCGGCCCCTCGGCATGCTGTTTGTGCTATTCCGGGCGCTGTTTGGAGGTTGCCAGGGTGGCTGGGCCCTGCGGCGCCTCCCGCGGCCGGACACCCCCGGGATGGACGGGGGGGGGGGGCACGGAGCCGCCGGCCACACGGGGCACCCCACGGGCTGACACCGGCCCCGCAGGCACCCGTCGGTGGTGAAGGGCGGCAGCGGGCTGCCCCCCGTGGACCGGCTCCTGCAGTTCCTGGTGGACGGCTCGGCYGAGGGCGAGGAGGAGGCGCAGTGCGCCAACTGCGACCTGCGCTGCGCCAAGGCGGTGAGCGCGGGGCGGCGGCGGCGGCAGTGGGGGCACGGGGCGCCCGAGAGCTGCCGCGACGCCGCGCTCTGCCCGCCCAGGAGCTGGACGCCATGTACTTCTGCAACACGTGCAGCCAGCCGCTGTGCGCCCCGTGCCGCGAGGAGACCCACCGCGCCAGGATGTTCGCCTGCCACGACATCGTCGCCCTGGCCAAGCGCACCAAGGACATCCACAAGAAGTGCCGTGAGTGGCGGCGGCCCGGGGCGGCACCGGCGCTGTGCCGGGGCCGCCTGACCCGGCGCCTCCCTTGCAGCGCTCCACGAGGAGCCCTACATCATGTTCTCCACCGAGAAGAAGTCCATGCTCTGCATCAACTGCTTCCGCGACATGCAGGGGTGGGTGGCCATGCGCCCCGCTGCACCGGCCCCGCGCCGTGCCCGCGCCCGCGCCGCACTCACGCCTCCCGCCCCGCAGGGAGAGCCGCGCGCACTGCATCGACATCGAGACGGCGTACATGCAGGGCTGCGAGAAGCTCGACCAGGCCGTCATGGTACGCGGGGCGGCGGGTGCCGGGGCGCTGCAGAGCCGCTGGGCAGCGGGGTGCCGCCGCCGCCGCGCCGTGCAGCCGCCCGCCTGCCCTGCCCAGGCCGTCAAGGAGCTGCAGACGGCCACGCGCGAGGCCATCGTCCTGCTCAAGGCCATGGTCGAGGAGGTGCGCAACAGCGCCAGCGAGGAGGAGACGGCCATCAGCTCCCTCTTCAGCAGCATGCAGGTGTGGCGGCGCCGGGTGCACGGCACGGCTGGGGTGCACGGCACAGCCAGGGTGCACAGCCCGGCCAGGGTGCATGGCATGAACGGGGTGCACAGAACGGCCAGGGTGCACGGCACAGCTGGGATGCATGGCACAGCCGGGGTGCATGGCATGACCAGGGTGCATGGTACCGCCAGGGTGCACGGCACGGCCAGGATGCACGGCACAACCTAGGTGCACGGCACAGCTGGGGTGCACGGCACGGCCTGGGTGCATGGCATGACCAGGGTGCACGGCACAGCCAGGGTGCACAGCATGGCCAGGGCACACGGCACAACTTAGGTGCACGGCACAGCTGGGGTGCACGGCATGGCAAGGGCACATGGGCTGGCCTGGGTGCATGGCACACCACGGACCCAGGCCGCCGGCACCACCGGCTCTGCCGCCGGCAGGAGAAGCTGGCCGAGAGGAGGCAGACGCTGCTGAAGGCGGTGCGGAGGTGAGGGGCCGGGCGCGGGCGGGCGCGGTGGGGCGGGCGCTGGACCCCGCCGACGGCCGTGCCGCCCCGCCGTGCCCGCAGCCAGCACGAGGAGAAGGAGAAGGCGTTCCGGGAGCAGCTCGCCCACCTCGCCGCGCTGCTGCCCACGCTGCAGGTAGGGCAGGGCTTGGCAGCGCAGGGCCCCACAGTGCCAGGGCACCCGCGCCAGCGTGACGCGGCCGCCCCGGTGCAGGTCCACCTGGTCACCTGCTCGGCCTTCCTGAGCTCCGCCAACAAAGCCGAGTTCCTGGACCTGGGCTACGTGAGTGGGGCGGGAGGGCGCCGGATCCCCGCGCCGTGCCGTGCCGTGCTGCGTCGTGCCGGGGAGCCCCGCTGCAGCCCCACGCCGCCAACCCGCCGCTCCCTTGCAGCAACTCATGGAGAGGCTGCAGAAGATCGTCAAGCTGCCCCATCGCCTGCGGCCCGCGCAGACCAGCAAGGTAGAGCCCGCCCGGCGCCCGGGCACAGCGTGGCGCAGTGCAGCATGGCACGGTGCAGCACAGTGCAGTGCAGCATGGTGCAGCGTGGCGCGGTGCAGCACAGCGCGGTGCGGCACGGCACGGTGCAGCGCAGCACGGCACGGCGCAGGCAGCCCTTCCCCACGGCGCTGCCAGGCAGTGGCTGCAGCGGGCGGTGGTGTCCGGCCGGGCGCCTGAGCCCCCGCGCCACTCGCCTCCCTCTCGCCCGCAGATCAGCACYGAGTACCGGGCCGAGTTCGCCCGCTGCCTGGAGCCGCTGCTGACGCTGACGCCTCGCCGCTCCGTGGTGGGCAGCGCYGGGGCCATCGGGCCCGGTATCGCCGCCGCAAACATGTGAGGCGCCCGGGGGCCGGAGCAGGCCGGGCTGCAGCCCCCAGTGCAGCAGCACGCACAGCCGGGGGGCACAGCCGGGGCAGAGCGTCCGGCCCCGCTCGGCACTGGCACCGGCACCARCACYGCCCYGGCAGCCACAGGCCATCGGAGCGGCCCGTGGAGGCGCATGGGGACCTGAGGCCGGCGGTGCCAGCCCCCCCCATGGCTCAGACCCCACTGCCACCCCAGCATGGGCTCAGCTGCAGCAAGGGCTACATGCACCCCGCTGTGCACCCCACCTTGCACCCTGCTGTGCATCCTGCTGCGCATCCTATCATGCATCCCATCGTGTGCCCTGCTGTGCACCCCGCTGTGCACCCCACCTTGCACCCCACCTTGCACCCTGCTGCGCGTCCTGTCATGCATCCCATCGTGTGCCCTGCTGCGCACCCCACCACGCACCCCGCCGTGCACCCTGCCGTTGTGCAGCCCACCTTGCACCCTGCCCTGCAGCTCGCTGTGCCCCCTGCAATGCCCCCTGCAACGCGTGCTGCCCCCCCCCGGCTGCGCACCCCGCCGTGCCAGACCTGCCCCCGGCGCTGCCCTTGAGCCTGTCACCTTGGAGGTGGCCCGGGGACAGCGCTGAGCACAGCTGTGCTGATTAACAACAGGCACCGGGGCTTCAAGTGACAGTTCTGGGAAGC
>NW_020450949.1:849749-859130 GCF_003343035.1 Apteryx rowi | reverse complement strand
CTGCCCCTGCCCCTGCCCCTGCTCCCACTCCCGCTCCCATCCTGCTGGCACCGCCACCAGCACCGGGGCCGAGGTGCCGCTCACCTGCGCGCCGGCCCCACCGCCGCCCGCCGCCCCTCACTATTTTTATCAGAATTTCAGAGAACTGCCCCGGCCGYGTTCCCTCGCCCGGGATATATTTAGGCCCGTTGATGTCAGAGCGGCGCGGCCYGCCAGGCGCCGCCGGCTCCGCCATGCAGAGGGGACAAGCGGCGGGGCCGTGCCGGTGCCGTGGCCGTGCCGGGCCGGTGCGGGGAGGCCGCCGGGGCGCCGCACGGTAGGGTTGCGGCCGGGCTGGCAGTGTGGGGGCGAGCGCGGCAGGGACCCGCTCGGGGCGCCCGCAGGCAGCGGCTGCCGCCGCGGAGCCTCCGCTGCCCTCCCCGCGCCGGGGCGGCCGGMGGGAGCCGGGCTCCGGCCCCGGGAGCCCCCGGCGCAGCCGCTGCACGGAGCGCGGTGGGTCCCGCCGTGGGGCACCGCGAGCTGCTTTGCAGGGTGGCGCAAGGTGCTTCCTCCCGAGCCGGGGCGCCGAGCGAGGGAAGGGAGCGGGGCTCTCGGCATCTTCCTCGGCTGCAGCCCGGGGACGGGGCGCCGCGGTCCTGGGATGCCCGTGGTGCTCCCAGCCCCCRGTGCTGCGGGGGACGAGGGGGCAGGAGGATGAGGATGCACAGGGCAAGGCAGCGCGGCGCCGGCGGCCGGGCAGCACGTGCACCGGGCGCCGCCTGCTCCCGTGCCGGCGTCACCGGCGCTGGCCCTCGCTCCGCCGCAGGATCTCCGGCAGCCCCTGCTCCAAGACGCTCCTGGTGCCCGGCCGCCTTCCCGCCGGCGACGGCATGGCCAGCAGCTCCGTGGTGCGCAAGCCCTCCATGCACCGCTACATCAGCACCAAGGTGCTGCTGGCCGAGGGCGGCGACTCGCCCTTCGCCCAGCACTGCCGCAACTACGAGAACACCTACCGGGTAAGGCCGCGCCGCGCTGTGCCGTGCCGCCGGGCCCCTGCCAGCCTCCCTCGGTGCACTCGGCGTGCATGCACCGTACTCCGCGCTCCGGCTCCGCGGGCGCCCGGCGGACTCGCGCTGCCCCGTGCCGCGCAGACGCTGCAGGCGGAGATCCAGAGCCTGAAGGACCAGGTGCAGGAGCTGCACCGCGACCTCACCAAGCACCACTCGCTCATCAAGACGGAGATCATGAGCGAGATCCTGCAGAAGTCGCTGCAGATGGACGTGCAGATCGCCGCCCACTACTCCTCCGTGGAGATGATGCGCAGCGTCTTCGAGGAGGTACAGCACTGCCGAGCCCCGCGCCCCGGCTCGCTGCCAGCACCGGGCACTCGCCGCAACGTGCCGCCCGGGCCCCCGTCTCGTTGCAGATTTGGGAGGAGACGTACCAGCGGGTGGCGAACGAGCAGGAGATCTACGAAGGTACCGGCGGTGCGGGGGGTCCGGCGGCGCTCCGCAGCCCCGCGGCACGCTTCGGGGCCGCCGGGAAGGCGGGCGGCAGCACCCCGGCCGGGCGGCTCGCGGCACCGCGCTCTCCTCCCAGCCCAGCTCCACGACCTGCTGCAGCTGAGGCAGGAGAACAGCTACCTGACCACCATCACCAGGCAGATCGCCCCCTACGTCCGCTCCATCGCCAAGGTGAAGGAGCGCCTGGAGCCCAGGTAAGGCGGCGGGCGCTTCGCCGCGGGCGCCGCGAGCCCCGGGGCAGCGCCGCCGCCGCCGCTCGCTCGCGCACCGTCTCGCCGCAGGCTGCAGGAGTGCCGGGAGCCCAGGGACGAGCGGGCCGAGACGCTGCTCCGGACGGACGGCGAGGGCGCAGCGCCCGGAGAAGCGGCGCGCAGGTAGGCGACGTGCGGGCGGCCCCGTGCCCAGCCGCCGGTGAGCCCTCGCTCCGCCGCCCACTTCCAGCCCTTTTCCGCTCCCTCTAGGAGCGACGCGGCAGGCGGCAACGAGGAGAGCAGCGAGAAGGTTCTGGAGAGCAAAGGGGACAACCGGCCACCCGGCACCACCACCGCCGAGGACCCGCTCCCGAAAAGCAAGGACTATTACAGAAGCAAGCAGAAAAGCGGAACGGACAGCGCCGCCCGGAAAGAGTTTGCAACTTAAAAAAGCCAAATGCCGAGAGAGTCCCATTGCTTTGTGTTCATTATAGGTAAACGTTAGCTAATTAAAGCGGATTTAATGAGGAGCTTCTCAAGCACACGTAGGGTAATGTCCAGGTTGTTTGCAAGAGATCCACTCGCTGGCATGGAAAGAAGCACAATTTTTAAGATTCAGTTTTTGACAAAGTAGTCTAGAGTTCCAGGCTCGCGCTTGCGCGTCGAGTTCAGACGTGGCCTTTGCCACCCGCGTAAGCGTTACCAGAACGCTGTTTTCTTGCTGAACGCAGGAGAACGTTAAGTAAATCGGTCGTACGCTGCAGCGTGAAAAACGGCGCCGCTTCTCGCTGCTCAGCGCCAGACCCGGGCAGACAGAGCTGCCGCAAGCCGGGGATCTGGGGGCGACGGGCGACAAGCGTGCGCACGCAGGAGCCCCGCCGGGCGGCCCAGGGGACGGTAGCTGAGAAACCGGACGCTCGACAATCAGCACGTGAATGCACATTATTTTGATCAAGGATACTTTTATTTAAGAAATGAAAAGTATGCTCAACATCTGCAAAAGAAAAGCTTAGACATATTAAGTATTTCTTCATGTAAAAAGAAGTACTAATACGTACTTGGTCTCGAGCACGCTGTTCTCACACCCGACTCCAAACAGATGCGGAGTCATTGTAGGAAAACATTCACCTTTTTCAACCCCAAATTTCCTATCCCAGATGTTGAGCTAACGGCCTGCCGCTCCAACAGGGATGCCCGAGCGCTTGCTCTAAAAGCAAGCGGCGACTTCCCTATCAGATTGCAAATCTGAAGCCGATTTACCAAGTGAGAAAAGGCTAGATTAGAAGCTGCTCGCAACAGTAYGGTAGTGCAGCAGGTGGCAGTTACTCATTTGCAAATAAAAGCTATACCCCGATTGTCTAAGAACTCTCATTTTGCGCCATGAGCAAAGATAAAAACCAGAGAATCAGAATACAGCGAATGTTCTGAAGTGCAACAGGTACCAAAACCCCGGCTCCGGAATTACTTTCTCTGAAAARATAATTTACTTAATACCCCTGTCTCGTGTGTTAACATCGAGATAAAATGGCCCGACTGAGTCCCTCTCCTTGTTCTGCAACTCAGGACGAGAGAAAATAGGCCTGTCAGTTCTGGGCGTCCCAGCTGCTCTTAAAAAACACATTAAGAGTGCAAACACGGGGCAAGGGGAATCGTGCGTGTGCTAAAGCCAGGACTTCACCTCAGGGCTGCAGAGCGTCTTCTGAATTGCTAACAGGGAGCAGAATCAAAAACTTGAGTGCAGTAACAGAAAGAGGTTCTCTATTCCTTTTAATATTTATGCTATTTAAAAAATTATGAACTGCTGCAGCACAGACGTGTACTGTCTATTTTGACTAGCTGACTTAGATTTTCATTAAAAATTCAGACACCTTCCTCGTCTGGTGAGCTACTTTCTCCTAAGGTTCCAGATACTCAAGTCACAGGGCTCTCAAAAAAATAAAATAAAAGAGACTGTTTGTGGAACATAACTGCTAGCCAGCCTCATTCAGGGCAAYGGTTCAAAAAGCACCGAGTGAGCCTTGAAGCTTTTGCTATAGATGAGGACGTTTTTCCAATTTTTTTGTTTCAACACATCTTGCCTTGGACAAACCCTACTGCCGTGCAAGCTCCAGCCTGGGTAAGAGTTAGCGTTAACGCAAAGAGCCGCTTCGGGGCGCTGCCAGCACGTCGGAGCAGAGCTGTGCTTTCTGCAAGCGCTGCTCCTCTGCCCGGCGTGCTTCAGCTACGGCTCTTCTCGTCGACACGRCGAGCCACGTTTTGCTTCGCGGAAAAGAGGAAAAACGAAAGCACACCTCTGAGAGGGCGTTCCCACCAGGACAGCACRCACCCTGCCGACTAGCAGACGTATTCCACAGGACCTGAGGTTTGGTAGGCACGATGCAGCCTGAAAGCCCTCCCCGGCATCACTGGGAGCATCCCACCTCAATGCTGACACTGACTATCTGTTGAAAGCCAAAAGAGAACCACCAGCATTCAACTTCGTGCTTTAGAAGCAGCAATCRTTACCTAAAAAATATTCACGACAGTCAAAATATCTCTGTGCAGACAGCTCTCCTAAGCATGTGACAYGATGCATCTTCCAAAGCACAAGTTACAGGATCTTCGACCTGTACAACTGAGCATCAAACCACGGCAGAAGTAAACAGTTTCTTAAATACTCTTTCAAACTAAGTAAAGATTTAAGTAGGTAAGTGCTGAACATCTAACAGGAGTTAGAGTTCAGAGTCCAGTCACCCTGCTTTACACGGCGGCGCCGCCTGCCTTACGGCCAGAACGCAGCGAAGGCCGGAGGGGACCGAGGCGGAGGCCCCGCTGCAGGAGCCGGCCCTTCGGCCCACCGCGACCCTCGCCGGCTTCCTTCCGGCAGCCGTCTGCGAGGGGCACGCGTGCTAACCGCCCGCGGGGAGCGGACACCAGTCTTCCTGATGAGACGTCTCCAGAGCACCATGGGAAACGTGATGTYAGCTCAAAGCCTTTGAAATAAGGCTAATGTAGCATCAGCAGTTCTGGTTGCAATCAAACACTCATACATTTGGATTTACACGTGGTGGCTCACTGAAACGACAGGACAAAACTAGCTTCTCAGTGTAGCGAACTAACTCCCTAATACATTTGCCACTACTGGGGAGACAAATGGTGCAGCTTGTGCCACACTTCAGTTTACTACAAAGAACAATTTGAGACTAAAAAATATTTTCTGTTGTTAACTTAGGTCAAATCCAAGTGATAGTCGTTTTTGTTTCAAAGTACATTTATGCAAGTTCACAGGAGATACATTTTAAGACGTACAAAAAATATTTTTAACTGAGTTAAAAACTAACTTGTCCGAGACGTCTGAGGTATGTTGGCTATAAGAGCGAAAATTGCAGTTTCCTTGGAGAAGTATATCGGAGGCACCTCTATTGCAAAGAAAAGTCTGAACGCGAGCTTACAAAAAACTACGCAGAGAAATCAACGCTATCCGGTTGTTATATTTTCATATTCTTTTCTTCCAAGCTAAAAACATATTCAGTAGAAGACAAAGTTATCAGTGAATGTTGTAAGCTGATATTCAACGCAGAAAGTACTCTGTAATACAAAGCATAACCTGGAGAAGAAAGGATTTCACATAGGTTAAGCAAGTAGAGAATTAAGAATTTGCCCCTATTTCTCTGGCTATGCAGTTCCACAGGTTATTGAAAGTCTGGGTCATACTTCAATTTAATACTGAAGTGTACTGAAAACCCACTGGGAATTATAAAATTAAGAATCCTAATCTCGATGCTGTTACCACCTCAAGATATCTCCAATAACAACCAGACAGAAGTTGGCAATTTTTTCTTTCCTTTTTTCTTAAAAAAAACAAAAAACAAAAAACAAAACACAATTTCCATCAGTATCCTCATTCCTGAGCTGCATTACAGTACCGTCATTAAGGAATACTGCAAGCCCAAAGCGCGTACTGACAAGCAGCTAAATTCTTCCTTGCTGGAACGGAAGTATGTAAAACCCAAGAAAACAGTGAACCTCTTTGGTATATAATAACAGAAGAAGTCATACCACAAACCTCAATAAGAACCATTTCCAAAATGGTAACATTTAAAATAGAGTTAGCAGGCCCAACTTTTCTTCTTTAGAGAACTTCCCTAGCAGCATGTCCTAGTCACATGAACAATCCCAGGTTTAATCCAAAACTAGGCAAGGATCTTAAGTGCTAAAAGCTCTTTGCAAGCTTGACAGCTACAGTTCTGTTCCTGACTTTCCAAGATTTGGAAAACGAAAGCCAAACCAAAAATCTTGGGATCTCTGCAAGACAGAGACTTGACTAGTAAAGACACCCGACGGGATAGGAAGCAGCGTGATTTGGAAGCAAGGCCGATAAGAACTGTCCGTACCGACAGAACAGGCTCGGCGAGCAGACTTGGGGGATGGGCAGCTGAAACTCACTCTTGAGTTCACAACACCAACTGAGGAAAACAAGACTTCGCTTACGCTTTTGCTGTGTTTAATAGAGATGCTTGCAATTCAGAAGCATCGCGAGTATTGAAGAGGCTCCCTATTAACACAGCGACTGGGGGAAATCGATTTGTGCCGCGTTGCCAGCTTTCTGGCAAGCATAGATCCAAAACGATATGTAGACCCATGCATTTGAAGAGACAAAGATRAAGGCCTGCTCCCGCAAGCTGTCCAAGCACAAAGCTACTCCACTGAGTTCAGTGGCGTCAGACTAGGGCTTGCAGAATCAGATCTAAAGAGATTAAAGCTGTGCTGTCTAGCTTGCGCACTCAAAAAGCTTTAAAATTAAGTTATGCCATAGAAAATCTTCCAGCTAGCACCTTTCCAGTGCAACGGTAGAAGTGCAAAGCTCATTCTCCAAAAGAATCAGTCAAAACAAGTTTCAGTACAATTCAGTTGTTGTAGGCAGAGTGACTCGTTTCTTTTGAGGATCGCTATAGGCTAAATGATCCAGAAGATCCCTGAATGTGCATACGAAGTACTCAAGAAGGATGAACAAGCTGCTGATCTTCTAGTTACCCAGAAGGCCGTCCAGCTCTTTAGCCCTTAATGAGCTTCTAGTGGATGGCCAGGAAATATAAACAGGCTGCTATCAGAGCCAGTGCTATGCATAGTTCCTCGCCCTACGGTGCTTGGAGGCAGATGTTTGCTCAGTCTAGCTGTGCGTGTGTTACAGTTCCACTTTAACTCCTCTAATAAAAGGGAGACCCGATGGCACCTTCTTTTTGTACTCCAGATACTCTTCTCCGAAAAAGTGAATGAGCGTGATCTCCTCCTCCTCTATTCGCTCTCTGAAGAAGCGCCAGGATGCTAACGTGTAGCCAACCACACAGATGGGGTTGCAGAGTAAAACCTGTAAAAAGACACAAGCAGTTACACTCTAATTGGGCCTGCAAAATCCCAGTCTCCCCGGGAAAGTGGTGCTTCCCTCCGCCCCCAACACGCAAATGAATTTTCATTAACTGTTAAAAATAAATTGCCAGAAAGTCTAAGAACTCTCCAAGAAAACAAAAAGTCCCAACACCTTTGGCAGAATTTCATTCTATCATGAAATTAGTACTTATGAAGAAAGCAGTTTGCAAGCACATATCTACCCTGGTCACCCCAACTACAAAGAGCGGACTGGTTCTACAGAGGACACGTCAGGGCTGACATCTTTATGCAGYTGGGCTGCTTTGCATGCAGTATTTATGGCACCTCTCGAAAAGAAAAGGAAAAAAACAAACAAACAAAACCAAAGGCCAACACCCCCTCGACCACCAGAACAGCATAACTAAGGCAGCGCACACAGAGTTACAACTTTACCGTAGTTGGCTTCAAGTTGACCCTGTGGTTATCTGTCCAGGGTCTTATGCACTCTTAAAGTTAGAGGTGTTTGCCAGTCCTGCACAATACTGATATCTGATAAGGATAAGGTCGAGTCCGATCGCTTACTGGAAGACATTTTGGCAGTAAAGACGAAAGGGAACTCTGGACACGCCCTGGAAGCTTTAAGGTCCCATGGCTAGCAGCAGATCACACCTTGAACCTCTGAAAGCGTTCCAGCTCAAACCCAGGCTCCATTGCCTCTGCTTATGTCCTACAGAAAATTAGGGTGATAAGGTCTTCCCAAACATCACACAGGGTGGAGGTCAGAGGCCAGCAGTTTCATGACTCCCAGCTACAAGTGTGCTGGTGGAAGACAGAATGTGTCAAAATCCAGAGCAGGGATCCCTGCAGTTGACAATTTGCGGTTTACATCACATACAGGTTGGGGCAGCACAAAGAAATAACTAGATTATAAGATGAAAATATCTAAGCGTGTTGTATACAATACCTGTGTTCCAATACTCCAGTAAAACCATCCCACGTAAGACGGGTGCCGGAACCACCCATACACCCCACTTGTCACCAAAGTATGAGTATCCGATTTCTCATTCTGAACAATATGGTTGAAGTTGGAGCCAGCTGTGAGCATGGCAGCTTTCCTCAGACAATCCCCAAAGATCACCATCAATAACCCTACAGTACTGAGCCAGGTGATCTGCTTCATTTCTGCAAGTGAATAAGTACCGGTCACAACAGGTTTTAACAGATTACTCTTGCATTGCAGGTAAAAAGGAAGCTTAAGGTTAGGCGTTCGGGGTAGGGCAAGCATGGGCCGTCCGCACTCTTTAGCCTAAACTGACGGGCTGTCCGGGGCAGGACCCGACAGCTATCGGGTACTAGCCCGGCCAGCACAAGGGTCTCGGGGGGGCGGGGGTTTCCTTGYCATCTTAAAACGAGGCAGCGTATAAAGCACGGTTTGTGTTCAACGCGTTATTGTCCCGCAACGAAAAAGCGTCATCTACCACTTATTCTTCAGCATCTAAGCTGAATAAGCAGCAGCGTCTTTAAGTCTCCCTGCTGAATTGCTCTAGAGGAAGCCAAGTGCCGGGCAGACCCCAGTTTTACATTGCTTGAAAAAGTAAAGCTAGCGTGCTCAGCCCTCGCACAGAAAACTACAAGCTGAATTTCCAGTTAGCTAAAACAGCCCTTGATACTRTGATGGGGAACGAGAAAGTCTTCCCTCCCAGAAAACAAATTTGGAGAATTGCAATAGCTTTTACTTATTAATTTCAAGGCAAAGGAAAAAAATCCTAACATGATTTAAGCATCATTATTTGTACCACAAACACAGCTGAGAGCCTTGACAGACCTCAACGCGTGCTAAACAGCAAGGACTCGCTGGCAAGCTGGGGCGAGGCTGACRCTAGTGTGGGGTGCATAAAAACATATGGCTTTGAGCGCAGGAAGGTTAACGGGCAGCACCGGCCCCTCCTCCCCCAGACCGCCCGGCCCGGCCCGCTCGGCCCAGCGTGGGCAACCAGCGCGCTTCGCCCGCCGCTCGCTAGCACCCGGGCCGCTCGCAGCCACACCATCGCCCAGGGCTGCTGCTCTAAGAGCTTGTGCCGGCAAGACCAGGAGGAGGCGGGAAGGGCCACTGACCGGGGCAGACGAACTTCTCCAGGGTGAACTCCACCCAGGAGGAGAGGGCGGCCAGGTTGTACTCGAAGCTGTGGTTGAGCAGGAAGGAGTCCAGCGAGAGGCTGCGYGGGTTGTTGATGGCCGTCACCAGGTACTCGGAGTAGTGGAAGAGGGACAGGGAGCACATGTACCTGCGGCGGGCAGGGCGGGCCGCGTCGGCACCCCCCGGGGATGGGCTTCCCCCTGCC
>NW_020450949.1:846837-847924 GCF_003343035.1 Apteryx rowi | reverse complement strand
CAGCGCGGGGCCACGGTGCTTCCCCGCTCCCGTGCTGCTGAGCGGCGGGTTCGGACACCGGCCCGGCGCTGCTGCCCCGTGCTCGCCCAGGCCGGGCGGGAGAGAGAGAGAGGGGCTGAGGCGACCCCGCAAACCCCGGGGCGGAGGTGCCGCCCGGCCTGGCCGTGCCGCACGCTGCAGCCCGCGGGCGCCGTTCGTTCACCGCGGCAGACGGGAGGGTACAAAGTTTAATTCACAGTTCACCAACAGAGAGCAGAGCGGTCGCGCGCGGCACGGCGCAGCACGGAAGGCGCAGAGCGCCGCGGCCCTCCCCTGCCGCGCGGGCGCCCCGCGTGCCGACCGGCTGCCCACCGAGGGACGGCTCGCGGCCAGGCCTCCGGAGAGCYGCGGCACCCCGAGCCCCTCTCCCGCGTGGCCCGGCACCCTGCTCCGCCTGTGGGGACGGTTCAGGGCAGTGGCGTCGCCCCCTGCTCGGATTCACCCGGCTGCGACAAGAGTTAAAAACTGAATTACTTCCACGCGCTGAAGCTGCGGCCGCTGCCTGGCCCGGCGGCTCTGCCRCGGCGAGCGCCACCGGGACGCCACAGCGGCGCGGCCAGACCCTTTCCTTACCTGCTGCCGGTCGACACCGGCGCCTCCCTTCCCTCCGGCGCCACACTGCAACCACCCCACGCCCCCCAGCCCGGGCTGGGCACGGCTCCACGCACCCCCCGCGCCTCGGGAAAACCGGGAGAGATTCCTGGCTCCCGGGGAGGGAGGACACGGTGTCCGGTGAGCGTCGGCCCRCGGTGCGTCGCGCTCACGGCCGAGCGGCTGCCCGGGCCGCTCCGAGTGCGGCGGGGGATTTCTTTGGTGCTTTGCCCAGCGGCAGGCGCTGCGCCCGGGGCAGCCCGCGCCACGGAGAGGCCCGGGCCGGGCCTAGGAGGCCGAGCCGATGGAGTCTGAGAGAAATGTCATGTAGCCGGAGGAGGCCGACGGGGAGCTGAGGAAGCTGCTGGTGCTGCCCCGGCCACCGCCGCCCTCGCCGAGGCCCGGCCGCGGCACCCAGGGCTCGGTGGTCGCGCTGGCGGGGCGCTCGCCCGGCCCC
>NW_020450949.1:843615-845792 GCF_003343035.1 Apteryx rowi | reverse complement strand
CAGGTCGGCGCGGTAGCGGTCGCAGGCCCAGAGGAAGAGCGGCAGCAGCAGGGACTGCACCAGCGAGCACCAGATGACGCACAGCACCATCCAGTCGTAGGAGGCGTCCGAGCGGAGGCTGGCGAAGCTCACCACCTGCGGCGGCGATGGGCGTCACGCGCGGCACCGCGCCATGCCGAGCCGCCCGCCCCGCGGCACCGCGCCGCGCTCACCAGCACGGGGAAGCCCATGAGGACGTCGTAGAGGAGCACGATGGCCGTGATGAGGTAGGTGATCTGCAGGGAGGTCTTGACGGGCTCGGAGCCGTCGATGGAGGAGCGCCGCTTGCCCTGCGCGTCCTCCACCACGATGGCGGGCACGTGGAAGCGGTTCCCGTCGGCGCCGGGGCGCAGCCGGCCGGAGACGGTCTGGAAGAGGGCGATGGCGGTGCAGACGGCGCCCGTGGCCACGCTGCCGCCGACGAGGAGCAGGAAGCAGACGCCGAAGCCCAGGCCGATCTCCGTCACGATGAAGCGGCAGTCGCGGGCGTAGAAGCGCTCGGCGGTGTCGTGCCACCCCACCGCCGGCAGCGTGGAGAGGATGAAGGAGACCATCCAGATCCCCATCACCGTGTGGACGGCCTGCTTCCGGGTGTTGCTGAGCCTGGCGGCAGAGGGAGAGCGTGCCGGGCGGCGCCGGGGCCGGCGGGYGGCCGTTCCCCCCCGCCGCCGCCCCGCACCTGTAGTTGACGGGCCAGCGCACCATCCACATGCGGTGGTAGGAGAGGGAGGTGACGGAGAAGCAGGTGACGAGGGTGAGGGTGTAGAAGGTGGAGACGAAGACCTTGCAGAGCCCCTCGTTCCACTCGTAGCCGGAGTGCCGGCGCCGCAGCTGCACCACCGAGTACATGGTGATGGGCACGGCGATGTTGAGGATGTGCGTCCCCGCCAGGGCGCACAGCAGGAACTCCAGCGGCTTCCACTTCTTCTGCTTGGCGCTGACGCTGAGGATGCCCCAGGCGTTGGCGAGCAGCGCGACGCCGGCGCACGCCAGCCAGGCCGCTGCGTTGCCCGGCAGCCGCTGCCCGTCGCTCATGGCGGCGGCCCGCGGCGCGCGCCGGCCCGCCGCATCCTACGCCGCGCCGGGGGCCATCGGGGGCTCGCGGCGGCCGGGCGCTCCCGCGCGGCGCCGGCACCTGCAAGCGAGCAGAGGGCCGTCAGCCGCCGCCACCGCGGTGTCACGCCGAGCCGAGTCAAGCCGAGCTCCCGCTGCGCCTGCTGCCGCGCCGGAGCGGCTGCGTTAGCGGGAGCGGAGAGGCTCGGCAGCCCGGCGCTGAGCTGCTATAATTAGACTCCCCGGGAAGGCTGCGCCGTGCCATGCTGTGCCGTGCTGTGCCGTGCACCGCCGCGCCGCCCCGGCCCCGGGCTTCCCAGCGTGGCACGGCCACGGGAAGGCCGGGCTGCCCACCCCCGGGCCAGGCGCGCGGCTCGCCGGCTCCCGCAGCTATTCCAGGCTTCCCGCTAAAAGGCGTGGATTTTCTTTCTTAAAAAAGAAAATAACGCTGGAAAAAGAAGCGACGGAGTCGGCTGTGCTGTAAGGGGAGAACCCCGGCCCCCGCGCCGCAGAAATGGCAAACACCCCCGGGAAGCTCCCTGCTGCCCAGCACCAGAGCAGGAGCGGGGCTGGCACAGCACGGCGGAGAGGCCGGATCGCTGCCGGCTCCAGGCGCCGCTCGCACGGCTTGGCTTCCCCCGGGGGCATCACGCAGGCGAGAGGCAGAGCAGGCAGGAGAAGGCAGAAGGAAGGGCTGTCGGTCAGTCGGCCGGCCGTGCTCTCGCCGGGCCCCTTGCTGGAGGAGGCCAGGGCTCACGCACGCCGCGTCCTGCACCCGGCACATGCTGCCCACCAACAGGAGCTGGTCTCCCGGCTCTGGCACGCGAGYGGGGAGGGAAGGCAGCCCGGCTCACAGCCCCGTGGGAGCGGGTGGCCAGCAGCTGGACCAGGGCACGAAACTGCATGCCCCGAGTGTGGCCGCGGCCCACCCGGCTGCAGCCCCCGGGCCGAGCGGGCGCTGCCTGTCCCGGGCCGGCGGCAGCGCTCAGGTTCGGCTGCTCCGGTGCCAGGCAGGACCGGTGCTGACCCGCCAGGTGCCGTAGCAGGACGCCCGGCCGCCGTCCCTGTCCCGGGGACCGCGGCGG
>NW_020450949.1:809167-842759 GCF_003343035.1 Apteryx rowi | reverse complement strand
GCGGCTTTGCCCCCGCCGGGGAGGGGAAGGGGCGTCCCGGCCCCCTCCGCGGGGCTCCGCGGCCCCCTCGGCACCGGGTGGCCCCCGGGCACCGGCCGGGCACCGGCTCTGCGGGACGCCCGGGGGGACGGGGCCAGCTCGGGCCGGGCAGCGAGCCGGCACCGGCCCCGGTTCCTGCCCAGGATTTAATTTATCGCCTTCTCCCCTCCCCGGCAGTCAGCGGCTCCCTGCGGCTCCCTCTCCTCTCCCGCTGGCAGCGTCGTTCCCGCTGCCTCCTTCCCGCTTCGGAGCACGCTCAGCCTTCCCAGCCTGGTTACCGGGATGCTCCTGAGCTTAAGCCGCCTGCTGCTTGGTGGTTTAGGGAAGCGGCGTGTCGTTTACAYGGAGCAGGCATTAGTGAGACGTGGCGGCTTAGCGGCTAAGGCTGTCGGCAGCCGGGCCTGGGAGCCTCCGTGGCTGCCGGTCCCGGAGGGGCCCTGGGGCCTGGCTCGCTCCGGCCGGGGCGCCTGGTGTCYGTGCAGCCGGAGCTGCTCAGCCGAGCTGGCGGTTTGCTGAGCAGTTCTGCCCCGTCCCGTTCAGCAGCTCCCTGCGCAGCGGGCCCGCGGCTCCGGGCGACCCGGTGGCCAATGCCACTACCCAAACCGGCTGCTCCTCGACGTGTTTTCCATGGCGGGCAGGACCAAGGGGTGTTTTGCTTAAGAAAAAGTTTTCCAGAGGGGGGATCTGAATATCCTTTCCGTGAGGATGACTCAGAATCTGTTAAAATGTCTTTGCCYGGAAAAGCACAGAGATGTGAAGCCACCGGTGCAGCTCCAAGCCCCTGCTGTCCAGGCAGCGACCCCAGGGGAGTTTCCTCCCGGMCGATGCAGGCATCTGCTCAGCTGAAACGGCTCCACCTGGCCCAGCAGCCTGAGCACCAACACCCAGCGCAGGACAGGAACCTGCCCGGGCTGCTGGGAACATCCTGCGCAGGGCTCTGCCCTCCACGAACGAACCCGCAAGGCAGGTCTGCTGCCGCGGAAGGCTCTGGAGGAAGTTTTACCCCCTTCAGAGCAAGAAAAACAAAGAAAACAGCTCCTCACGCCTCAACCATCTAGATTTGCCCACAGGCTCTGGGAAGGTGCCCAGACACCATGGTGACAGCCACATCTCCCGAGCGAGCAAACACACGAGGCTGAAAGTACCAGAGGAGATGTGAGCCTAGCACATCCCCGCAGAAATAAAACCTATCCACCTGCCTGACTCTACATATGATGTAGCAAATATTTCCCTTGCCAGCATCTCATGGTGTCTCCAATCCGTGAACAACTGCAAGGCATTCACGGGTTTCAAAAAAGCGCTTTCCAGGTTCCCACAGCAGCATGCCTCAACGCCCGAAATGCCACCAAGGCAACCCCGGGCGCTCCCGGACCCGCGCCTGCAGCCGCCGGAGCGCGCCGGAGGCCTGCTGGCTCCAGGACGCGGCGTGGCGGTGGCGGTGGCGGAGCACCTCCCGTCAGCCCAGTTAGGGGAGGTTGTTCTGCTGCCAGGGCGAAGCGCTCGCCTCCCCGAGGCCCTGCCGGAGCTCGGCTATCATCTCGCTAATCCTTGTCTAAAGGTGACGAGCGATTGCTTGCAGCGGAGCTCAGCTCTGCAGGATAGACCTGCCCAATCAGAAGCTCATGGATAAGCCCTGGCTTAACAGAAGATCGCTATTTACTGTGTTTGTCCCGGAGGGGTGTCTGGAGCTTCCTGCGCTCCAGCCTGGCCTTAGCCCACCCGGTGGCCTGACGTCGTCCCATCGCTTCGGCCCCTTCCCGGCCCCAGCGAAGAGCAAAGGGGGGCACCCGTCGCTCTGCCGTTCGCGGGAGCATGGGCAGCCCACCTGAGTTCGCAGGGATCATGTATCCACAAAAAGCTAGGGAGCTGCCAAAGCTCCTCGCGGAAAACAAGTCGAGCCGATTCCCATCGGGGCAGTTAAAACGCTCAGGGATTAAGACCGGAAAAAGACCCTCCACCCGCATTTAAACGAGGCTCAAGGGCCACCAGTAGACGCAGGACAGTGCCCAGAGGGACGGAGCAGCAGCAGCAGCTCTGGCGCACGGGAGTTGAGGAGCGACCTCCCTCCACCCCCGGCGGCTCGGAGGAGAGGGGCTCCTTCCCTGCCCGCGCGGCGGGCTGCCCCGGCCGTCGCAGATGCCATCCAGGGAAGACTGCYGGCAGATCCAACCCCCGGCAATAAGGAGCAGGGGACTGCCGGAGCGAAGCCGCAGGCCCTCGAGAGAGGCGGCGGCGTTGGCGGGGGCTGGAATTTACTGCCTCTGCCTCGGGCTCCCTGGCGCTTCCCTGCCGCACTATAAATTACGCTGCCGCTTGCTTTACCGAGGCACGCGCCCGGCCGCCCTGCATCGCTCCSCTYACAGGCTCGTCCCGCCCGCAGGACYGCGGCCGCACCGCTGCGCGTCCGGCTGCACGGACCGCTCCGCCCTGCGGAAGAGCTGGGCGCCAGCCCGCTCGCGCCTCTGCCCAGGAGCGCGGCTCGGGGGAAGGGGCTCAAGGAGCCCTCCTGCAGCGAGCTTGCATGCCAGACACGCTGCTACTTAAGAAAAGAAGTGACACCCGATTTATTTCAGTCCAAGACTGACAGACTTTATTTATGTCACAGTATTCCTTAAATAACTTGGATGTGCACAGAGATACTATATAGAGATTTAAATGGAATGGTCTGAGACATTCAATACAATACTCAGTTGCGTTTATACTCCAGAGTATCATAAATAAGCTTTGGTGTACATTTTTAGGACATACTGTAAGTTTAACACAGCATTACAGAGACTCGAGGCCTTGTGCATCCCCCGTGCTGCCATCTGCTTTCTGCACCAGGGCGATGCAGACCAGAGCTGTACGTTTGAATTAAACCGTAAAAACAGGGCCAGAGGTTTGAAAGACAAATAACACGCGAATACTTCTGAARCGCTAGGCAGCACCTACAGGCTTTCTGCAGCACTTCAGCTAGGACATTAGACTTACGTATGTGATAAACTGAACAGCAACGACAGAGCTCAAAAGCCGGCTGCGCTGGCGCTGCGGCGCCCAGCTCGGCAGCTACGGGCAGCGGGGACCGTTCACGCCGCCGGTTACCGACGGCCGCGGGCCGCTTTGCGCATCCGCTCGCGCCCGAAACGCGAGCTTCATTTCAAAGCGTGCTTCCGCAGCTCCGGCAGGGCCCCGCGCGCGCCYCGCACAACACCGATGGGGATTCGGAAGTTTGGCCAGGCGAACACCTGCAGCAACGCGCCCCGCGCAGCGGCGCCGCGAGCGGCTCGGGCCGGGCCGGGCCGGGCCGGGAGGTCACTGCTGGGCGGCCCGCTGCATCTGCGCCTGCCGCTTGGCTTTTGTTTGAAGGTATCTGCCCTTCCCCTCCTCGAAGCGCCTCTTCTCCTCCTCGGTTTCCGTCTGGTGTCAACGAAAAGAAACGAAAGCCGTGAGCGTTACATCAGCTGCGATGGGGACGGGCAAATTCCTAGGGCAGCCGGCGTTTCCCGCCAGCCCCCCCGCCCAGAGGGGCGAGCGCCGCTCCGGCTCGGCGCCGCGCAGCCCCGAGGGGCCGGGAAGGCGCCCGCGCGCTCAGCGGCACGGCGCGGCGCGGCGCGGGGCTCCTCCGCAGCGGTACGGGCGGTGCTCTTATTCGCGTCTTCACGCACCGCCTAAGAAGCGCTGGCTGAACGGGCTGCCCAGGCGGGGAAATCCATTTCCCGGGCGCTTCCGGCACTTCCCAGTTTCTTAGCCCAGCACGCGCTGCCGAGGCCCCGATGGGGTAACATCATCACGGCCATTCGTTTTGCAAATCACCGCGTTTGTTACTCTCCGTGCACGATTTTGCCTCGTTTTCTATCCGCTCCGCAGAACGCTTGGCTGCAGGTGGCCTTTCCCAGCGGGAAGCGGACCGGAGCTCTCTGGAGCTCGACAGACGCTGGGTCTCCATCAGCTGGAGATTACGCACCGACGCACCCTCCGCTCCCACACGCTTCCGGGCTAGGAAGCTACTGCTGGCGGTGACCAGCCCGGCTTTTTGACTGGACGTCCCCGCGAGGAGCCCCTGCGGCACCTCCCTGCCCGGCGCTGGGCGGCCCGACACCTCCCGGCCGCGCGGCTGCCGGCGCCGGCACGCAGGCAGCTCCCGCGCGGCTGAGCCAGCGGCGCCGGCGCCGCCCGTGGCGCAGCCCCTGCAGAGCTCGTTAAAGATGCATCACCTCGCGCTYGTGGGGGCAACACGGATTAATAATTAATCTTCCTGCCGGCAGGAAGACGTACGCGCGTCTGCACGAGCAGGCGGCCGCGGCGCCCGTCTGGACCGTCTGCTCGCACGGGCGACGCGGCCAGCGCTGCCGGCTTGGCTCATCCGGCGCCCGGGAGCTGCTGTCTCGCGGCGAGGAAGCGTCGCCGCGGCCTCCCGCCGCCCACGCGCCGGCTGGCTCGCGCGGATGCTGCTCCGCTGGGAGACGGCGCCCGGGGGCGGCCAGCTACCGGCTCGGATGGCGGCCCCCAGCCGGCTGCGCCCACGGCAGAGCGCAGGTCCCGGGAGCAGCCAGGGCTCCTGGAGCGCCCCGGCACGGGGAGGCGCTCCGGACAATCCCTCCCGAAACACGCCGCCCCGGCACAGCTCGGAGCAGGGAGGCGCTGGCGCGGTGCCGGGAGCCTGCACGGCGCCGCCGGCGCATCCGCTCCCACCGAGCCCCGCAAGAGGGACGGTGGCAGCGCTCCCGCRGGAACGGCCTCATCCCGCAGCAGCCGCAGAGAACACGGACAYGCCGGGGCCATCGCCCATCGCCTCGCCACTGCTCCGCTGAAGCTGCGATGAAACCGCTCACTTTCGGAGGAAGAGGCAAATGTGCCCGGGAAGCCGTTTCCTAAAATAACGGCGCTCCGATGCGGTGTGACGAGAACTCCTCTGCCTCATCAGCAGCTCTGTATGGAAACGACACACCCATGCGAGCAGCCGGAAAGAAACACACGCTCCCGAAACACGGGCCCTCGTAATAACGCGTTTCAAGAGAAAAGGCGAGCTTGGCAGGGTCGGGAAGCCCACCTACTGCTCGAAAGCGCATCGCTTTCGAAACGCGTCAAACGTGAGCAAGCAGCTGTGGCGCAACGCGCGTGCGGACATCCCAGCCACGGCTCGGACCGGGCCACGGGCACGGACCCAGCGCCGGGGTCGGACGGGGAAGCAGCAGCAGGATGCCAGAGCCCTGTCGCATCGCGGCTCCGCTGAGTTCCGCGGAGATATTCAAAGGAACAAATTAATAATAAGGAGCACATTTCGTTCCAGCGACGTTTGCATTCCTTAAATTATTCAGCAATTTAAAAAAAGATCTCAAGTTCAATCTCAGCTGAAGACTTCAGCCAGACACTGCACAGGTTTGATGGGAGCAGCGGGACGCAGATCCCCAGAAGGGAACCAGATGAGATCCCAGGCTGTGCACCGGGCCGGATCCTTCTCTCCAACCCGCTTTAGAGCAGCTGAAGACCCTCACGGAGACCCCATGCTCCACGTGAAGGCTGAAATCGCGCACGACAGCTCGACCCGACCTCGCAGCCGCCCGCTGCGGGTGGGACGTTCCCTCCCGGCCGCGCGCAGGCAGTCAACCCCTCCGCGAGCCGGTTCGGCAGCATCGCCCCTGCCGAGGGCCGGCAGCGAGGGGCGTGCAGCCGGACGCCTGGCTCCTGCAGCCCGGGGCGACCGCTCGGAAGGGCCAGGATCCGTGGGAACGCGAGCTCCGGCCCTCCGACGCATCCGCCTTCGGCCTCTCCCGGAAAGCACCAAAGGGCAACAGCCGTTAGGACGCAAAGTTCCTTCCAAGCAGTGCGTCGAAGACGTGCACGAGGGGCAAACGCATCTCCTGTTACAGGGAATTTAAGTGAAAAACTCTAGTCTGTGAAATACATAAATGCTATTTCGATAGCTAATTTATAAATTAGCCAACAAAGCACTTTGAAATGCTAAAGAGCGCGGTACAGGAGGAGATCTACGTGGTATAAAACATTAATCAAGAAACAACTCTAAGTCAGCGGTGCTGCGTTTTATGTCAGCAGAGAACTGCCGGGATCGGGAGAGCTAAAAATAGGCCGGAGGGCTGAAGCAGGAACGCGGCGGCACCTGGGAAGGGGCGCGCTGGGAGCCGCGCGCGGCCCTCCGGTCCTGCCCTAAGCAAATCCCCAGCCAGGCCTTCCCAACGCAGGAGAGAAGGGGCCTCCACGAGGCCTGCAGAACGGACTCGCAAAATTGTGGAAAAGAAAAACAATCTTCACGTTGGCAGTTGTCAACCAGAGCAGATCAAAAAAAAAAAAAAAAAAAAAAAAGCCTGCTTTGGAAATGCTTGTTTATGCTCAGATTTTTCCGCTGAATAATTCAAAGGAAGTGGTTTTCTTGGACAACAGAGCCCCAAGGGCATCGCATAAAAAGCCCAAGTATGTAAAATATTCAGTATTTAACAAACAAGAAACAAGAAGCTTGAAACCTCCCATTCTTGCAGCAAAGAACAGGACGTTTGGGTTTAAAGATGAAAATAAAGTGTCTATTCAGGTGCAGCTTAGGCAGCAGTGGGCTGCAGGCGCACTGAGCGCTTAGCGGAGCCCTCCTGCCGGCATCGCTCGTGGGGACCGGCAGCGAAGAGCCGCCTTTCCCCCAGGGCCACGCAGGCACCGGCAGAGCCGCGCCRGCACCCGCAAGGCGCCGCAGCCCGGCGGCTCCCGCGCCACAAAACACCGCATCCGAGGGCGAGTTTCAAAGCCRCCGGCCACGGCCAGGGGACACGGAGAGGGCGGCAGGAGCGCGAGCCGCGGCAGCGGGGACGGGACCGGCTCACYCGGCTCCCGCGCCGGGAGCGAGAGCCGAGCCAACGAGCGCGGCTGCTGCTGCGCGGGGCGCGGAGGGACCGGGGGCAACGGCGCGGAGGGGAYGGATGGGGAGCCGGGACCGCGAGGGAAGACGCGGGCAGGCACCGAAATCCTCCGCTCGCACGCTCGCCTTCAAGCGGCCGCAATAAGCCGCTGCTGCAAAGGGGGGACTGGCCCAGACGGCGGCTCTTGCGCCCCCACGGCCTCCCCTCACGGCGGGCACGGCAGAGAGCTGCCCTTCCTCGCCGGGCTCCCGAAGGACGCGCCCGTCCGGGCCCGTGCGCTGAGCTCGCGGGCGCCTTCCGACAGCGAAGTCGCTTGGGGTGCCGGGAGAGCCGAAGGTCCCGAGCCGCTCCGGGGCCCACGCGCTCCCGGGAGGCTGCGCGTGGGCTCGGGGCCCGGCGGCGGGCAGAGCCGCAGCTCCGCTCCGAGCGGGACGGGGGCCGGCAGCAACGTGCCCGTTGGCAGCGCCGCTGCAGGACCCGGGCGCTGCGAGGCCGCAGGAGCGCGGCGGGATCGCGCCCCGGCCCGGGACGCCCTGCCGGACGTCACCGCGTAGCAAAGCGCGGAGGAGCTCAGCCGGCGGGAGCGCGAGAGCCAGCRGCTCCCCGCGTGCCGCCAGCACCCCGCGGGGCGGGATGGGACGGGACGGGACGGGACGGGGCGCAGCGCGGACGGGAGCCCCGACAGGGAGAGCTCTTACCAGCAGCTGTGGGACTGGCAGAGGTCTCCCCTCCTTGCTCAGGGACACGTAAGTAAAGAAAGCACTGACAGCACGGTATCTTTCTTGCGGCTCATCCACAAAAGGATCGGCATCCACAAAGACCTCGATTTCCATGGATTTATTGCTTGTGAAGGTCATGCGTCCAGAAATAGTAATAACACTACCTGCAAAACACAGACGGGTCGGGTAATCAGCAGCAGCAGGCACCAGCAGCCATCCGTTATCCGGAACACAAACACATTCCCTGGCCAAAGGGCCCGCAGATCACATCAGCCGTTTAGGAGGAAACCACAGCTACACTYGCTAACAAATAGGGTGCAACAAACCTTACCGTGTTTCTTGCTTACGTAGGCGTTATTTTTTCCTCTTTTGGGGGGGGTGTTGAGATTTMTTTCTGCACATTGCAATGGCAAAACCCAGCAGAAGGACTCAACTGATGCAGCTTCCCAAGCAGGCAAATGCCAGTCTCTACCCAGCACGTCCACGAATAACTGCGAGCCAGCCCGAAGTTCTGCGCTCGTTATAAAAAACTAGTAGGAGTCATTTTCCTCCTGGACCGTTTTCCAGCACAATGCATGTCGTATCAAGACCTCACACACTATCGAGTTATTATGACAGCACTTTAGGAGCGCTGCTCTGCTGCGCTCGCAGGAGGGGGACTCTCGGGTCAGGCTGACTCCCCATCCCCAAACGGCCAGGGCACCAAGCCTCGAACGCAGCAGTCGGACGGTCTCGTTTCATTACGTCCAAGGAAGCGGGCTTTGTCCG
This sequence comes from Apteryx rowi, assembly GCF_003343035.1. Classification (NCBI taxonomy): domain Eukaryota; kingdom Metazoa; phylum Chordata; class Aves; order Apterygiformes; family Apterygidae; genus Apteryx; species Apteryx rowi. The sequence goes on along the minus strand of NW_020450949.1, from coordinate 834,391 downwards.
GTACTCACATGCTGTAATTGCTCAATGGAGCAAACGTCACCCTCTATAACAATAACTCTCCTGCAAACGCGTCACACGAGCAGCAGCTTTTGCAAGACTTCAAATTAATTTCAGCTAGAGCCCTCGGAGGACGCTGTCCTGCGCAGAAGCGTCAAGCTCGCAGCACACGCAATTTCGTGTGACCAGAACGAGTACCAGGGCAGCCTACTGCTCACGCGGTGCGCGTTGTGAAACGACGCCCCGCAGGAAGACCCAGGGCCGCTGCAGCAGCCTTCCCGGCTGCAAAAGCACGGCCTCTCCGCTCGCCAAGCGGGCTGCGCGGCAGACTTGCTGCTGACACCGCCRCGCTCTTGGAGCCGCACCTCGGAGGGCTGGAGCGCGCTAGCGCTGCAATTCTCTGAACACCTCGAACTCAGAACAAGCAAACGGCTTCATTATTTATGGCAATAACAGGCACCACTTCCACTGCGGGATTTCCCAGAAGCACGAGGTGCTATTTTAACGTGGATGAAAGAAGAGGCTTCCTTATCAACTCTCCTCATGCACAAGAAATACTGAACTTAGGGAGCCATGAATTAATTCAATACCCAGAGCTAGCAACATTTCATTTTCTAAGCAGGTAGAACATCTGTGGTCACCTGCCCCCACGCACTGTTTCTGTGTGATAACGGGAGGCACAAACAACACCGCGGTCCTGCAGCAGCAAAGCTGCCTGCATCTGCAGCTGTCCTTCCTCCCRCGTCCGGAGCCCTCCCCAAGCCAGAACCATCCTTCCGGGCGAGGAACTCCACTTATTCTGAGTTTTATTAAAAGCCAGGTCTGCGAGGCCGTGTTTATGAGCTTCTCAGCACGGCATGAGAGCCTAATCTGGGTGAAATTTCTCTGCCTCTCGGGTCCCGCAGGGAGAGCGCCTGACTGCTGATCCAAGGGAGCAGAAACGCGGCACCGAGCGAAGAAGCGCGAAAGCCCCAAGCGTGTGCGGGGCTGTTTCCCCTCGAGGCCCGGGAGCGACCCCTCACCTTTTTTGATCTTCTCGTGGAAGTTGATGGCGTCCACSGAGGCTGTGACAATGTTGGTCTTGCAGTGGCGGGCAGCGACGATCCCCGCGACCTCGTCCATGAGCTTCATGGTGACGCCTGCAAGGGGAAGACACAGASGAGAGCTGCGGCGGCGGCAGCGGCGGCACCGAGCTCGAGCGCGGAGCGAGGGAGAGGAGGTCCCGCTGCACGCGGCGCCCCTGCCCTGCTGCAGCCCGGCCGGAGCAGCCAGGAACCGGCCCGGACCCGGGGGAGCAGCGGACTCCTCCCCGCCGCCCCCTGGAAAACACCCACCAGGCTCCAGGCGCATCCGGCTGGCAGAGAGCGTTTCCCCGACCGAACTCGCGCGCTCCTACCTCTGAGGAGACCAAGCACGGGCTTGTTTTGAGAGCGTGCCTACGAGCATCGCCGCACTTCATCGGAAAGCTGCTGCACCAGCAACCCAGGGAACCCGCAAATCGCTCAGGAACCCGCAAACGTCAGCGAAGAGCCGGGCAGCCGCCGCGCAGGAGCCCCGCTGCCCCTCCGCGCAGGGCAGCGTCCCACCAGCCCCGCGTTAGGTACCTCGGGTACTAATCCAAACCCCTAACCTTTCATTCGCGACCGCTGGCATTGGTACAGGCAGGTGTATTAGCTGTGTAGGCGCACAATGAAAACTAGAAGGCCATAAATGCTGCGTTTCCAATCGCGTGCCAGAGATTTAAAAAATGTGCAGTTTCATGTACTGCTGGAGAAGACTCTTGCTAAGGCCTTTAGGGTSTATATATAAATAACCTGAAGTTTCAAGGCCTTTCACTGTTGGTTTTACACGCTGCTTCTTGCCGAGAGGTGGAATGGCTACAGGACTAACGAGCACAAACGTGGCCTCCGCTTTCTCCTCCTCTTGGAAGATGAGGAGAGCCCAGCCAGCAGGTGCAGGCACATCCCAAAGTGGCAACACATTCAACGCACGCTGTAGTTTTGCGACGCCAGAAGCAGCCTCATCAAGCCAACGTGAGCGATGCTATTTTCCCTAAGCCRTACTAGCCGGAAGCTACTCTTCTTCCCGCTGTGAACGTGCAGAGGTGTTAAACCCTCCCGGAGCGAGGCAGACCCCAGCGCACTGAAGGTGGCAGGGTTTATACCTGCTTTACCAAGATAAAGCGTGCACGGGGGGGACCAGACAAGCGAGAGCTTTCGAGCCACTGACGYGGGCAGCGTGCGGCAGCACGTTCCCGTCATTCGCAGAGGCCCTCGGTCCGGCATTGGCCGCTTCGTGGGAATACAGCCATCCACCTACATGTGAAAACATATTAGAGAGACCCCTCTTCAAGGTCACAAGTTAAAAAAAATGCAGCCTGAAAAAACCAGGCAAGGAGACAGACTGTCATTTTTAAACAGAAACCAAGTGGCACAAGTTAAGCACTCAAAAGCTATGATACGCTAAAGCTGAAGTTACTTATTCCCACGTAACACAGGCCATGTTAGAAGCGGCCCGAAGACTCAGTCGTGGTACTGGGAAAGAGCCTGAGAGTTTATTAAATACCTCACTTAATTCCCCAGAGATGCGCCCAGCGCAGCCTGCAGCAGCGCATGCCGCAAGCCTCCGCGGGCAGAGCATCCAACCGCTGCTAAAAACATCCCCGCGGTGCCGGCACGCACGAAGCCAGCAGCAACCTTCCCGGCTGCCTTCACTGCTTTAAAAAGCCGGGTGCTGGCTAGACGAACGGCGTGCTCGGTCACCGCAGCAGCGACTTCCCACCAGCCGTGCACGGGGCAAGCACCAGCCACGCACCTGCTGCCTTTTGCTTTCCCGATCCCGGACCCGTAAAGCTTCCCACGCTGCCAGCAGGCCCGTGGGAACGGAGCCCGGCTGCGCTGCTCCGGGGAAACCCCAGCACGAAACGTCCCCTTCGCTGGGCTGTCGACGCCGGACACGAGAAGCAAAGCTTAATATTCACGGCGTATCAAGATGCTCGCGGTGCCTCCGCTTCCCTTTCTCATCACGGGTGAGAGACGCCCAGACATCCGACCACTAAGCACTTGCACATTAATTCCTCCCAGGTACGTCCAAAAGCTGGAGATCCCGTTCGGGTCCCAACTCCTTTCCATTCGGGAAACCTAGTGTTATCCCGCGGCTGGGTAATACCTACAGCAGAAAATACCGGGTTGCCTAAGGGGCGCAAGCGGAAAGCAACATCCGTCCTCCGAAAACCCGAGTCCCTGTTTCTCCCCGCGCCCCCTGCCTGGGCGTCTGCCTCGCGAGCCGCGTTCCGCCCGCGGCGAGGGCGCGCGCCCGGCCGCAGCGCCGCGCGTCCCCACGGCCAGCCTGGCAGCAGCCGCCCGCCCGGCTCCGAACCGGGAGCCGCTGTCGCCCCCGCCCCTCGCAAGCACGCCGCTYCCCAGGGTCGCGCCGCCAGCGCTCGTCCCTCTCCGCCTGCTCGGCCTACAGCGGATGCTGCCGACCGAGAGGAAACAGCCCCAGCAAATTACACTAATTTTACATTTGGTATTTATAGTCCAAGATTTGCAACTTAAAAGATGACAACAAAATTGTAGGATTTACCGTTTGAGTACGTCAGTTTTGGGGGTTTTTCTTTAAACACGGAAAAAGCCCCGTTTGGCTTCAAGCGTGAGACGAAACATCTGGTGCCACAGATATTTCTGAATGTAATATTTAACTGTCCGTGGATCTCGAAAGCAGTGACAGCATGTTGACTAGCCTTGAAAATGTCGTCAAAAATAGATCCTTTAAAACCAATCTTTCCCACGGCCTACGGTGCACGGCCAGGGCGTGTTTCCCTACCAGCAGGAGCGTTCAGCACCCGGAGCGGCCTCGGGCGCCGCTGGTCTYGCCGCTTCGGGATGCGCCGGGCTCCGGGGAGCCCTGAGCCGGCCGTGCCTGCGCGACCGGGATGCTTTTATTCGTACCCTGACGCGTTTGCTCCCAGAAGCTCCCTCCTCTCCGGACTGTTTACTTTGATGGTCCRCGATGGCAAAAGCACTGCCCGATAATGAGGAGCTGCCGTGGCAACCGTGCATTTGATGAACACCGCAATGGTGCCGGATCACCTGCTGGAGGAGACGCATTTGCCTCTCCGATTAGGGAACCAGTGGGAACGCGAGCACCGTCCCAGCTCGTCCAGGTCCTCCCGCTGCTCCGCCAGCCCTGGCTCTGCCTGGAACAGACCCGTTTGTGGTCTGCTCCCGGAGCCGAGGCTGGGGGTCAGCGAAGCGCCGGGAGCCCCCGGGATCCCGGGATCGGCGCTGCAGCAGCCCGCGGGTCCTCCCGGGCTCAGCCCTGGCTGCGCCGCCGCTTCTGCTGCCGCGTGGCCGCTGGCCTCGGCTTCTGCCTCTCCCTTCCCGCCTCCGGAACCAGACCGCCACCGTTGCGAGTTAGTATATTCTGCGCTTTTTGTTTTCCTCCTAAAGCGGCAGCACGCTCTGTGATCAGGTTCTCACTTTTTTTTGCGAAAAGTGCCAAAAACCGCATTAACAACAGAAAGCGGGGACGGGCGTGCTGGCTCCGGGGAGGACGGGGAGGCGCGAGAAAAGCCGTCGCCACCCGCACAAGGAACGCGGGTCGGAGGGGCCCAAGGGCCCGGCTCCTGCACGGAGCAGCCTTCGCACAGCGCGTCCCTGCCCGCGAGCCGTGAGCCACGAGGCCTCCACCGGTGCAAACGCCTCCGGGGGCGGCTGCGAGGAGAAGGCCTTCTCCGAGGGCGTCCCTCACCGTACGGGGACCGAGGCCGCGCTCCGCGGCCAGGCAGCATGGCGCGGCGCGGACGGGTCGCGCTGCCGAAGACCCAGCGGGCTCCCACTGGCTCCGTTCCTCCTGAGCCGGCGAGCTCGCAGGCAACCCGCCCGGCTAGCTTACGCCTCGGGTGACTTCAGTCGACGTGCCCCATCGCTTGCAACGTTTCAAAGACGACCGTAGGCATCGGCGGAAAGAATCCCACTGCTTTTGGCGGTGAGTGGAAAACCATCTCCATACAGCGCTGACTTCACGCTGCGGTCAGATGACGCCTGCGACACAAACAGTAACTTGGACTCTTCTGTTCCAGTTCATTTCTGCATTTCCATCAGGAAAGCTCAAATAAATCAATAATAAAAAGTAATCYGAGAAGCTCTGAGAGCCTGCGAGGCTCCTGCTGAGCAGGAGGCGCCTGGAGGAGAGGGCGGCCGAGGCGCACGGCGGTGCCCGCAGCCCGTGCCCRACGTGGGCAAAGCCGGGGGTCCTCGACGAGCCTGACCCGGCACATCCAGGGGGAAGCCTGTGCGGAAAGGCCGTATTCGGTTCCAGCCTCACTGCGCAAAGTCTGCCAATGAAAGGCAGAGTTCACATGGGAAGTATCCGTATCTCAAGAAAAGTGTGTTTAAAAAAGAAAAAAAAAAAAAAAACAAACCTCTTTACCGCTCTCTGTCCAGTTTCAGACGTATCTTAGTAAACAGATCAGCAGCTTAAGACACTTGAAAAAAAGCCAAAAGCAGAAATTAAATGAATGAGCAACATTTTAAAATGCTTTTAAGCAAACACTCTTAGGTACAGATAACAGTCCTGCATGGATTTAAACAAGGCAGCACAAATACTGTGTTTTCACAGTGTTCCACAGCTTTGGTGGGAATTTTCCAGGATCCTGTGACTGACACTGGGTTTTAAATAGAACATAAGTGCAGTGCTGCTTTTCTTACAGCATCTGTTGCTTTATGCTAATTAGTCCTCACAGCTGCTAATTATACCTTGATTTCTGGTGATATCTCAGCCATATTCTTCTTTAGAAGGGGGAAATAAAACTGGATCCGTGGGCCTGGGCTATCTTTTGAAACAGCAGGTGCTAAAAACCGAGCGGCTCTCTTCCCCCCAGCTAGGAGCCAGGCTGCGCTTCGCACAATGCTCCATCAGCAGCGTCATCTCRCACGGAGCAGTTATTTACGCCCAAACCGTACTTCCAGCCTGATTGCTCATTCTTCGTTTTCTCAGGGGACTGATGAATTGGGTATGATTACATGTAGACACTGAAGAAATCGGTGCCATAAAGTTTGTTTCGCTTATCAGCAGGTTGGACTCGAATCTGCAAGCTCAAGAGTAGGAACACTGCTTTCTTTTCCAATTCTTCCGAATCGTGCTGTATTTTCTCTTATGTAAATCCAGYGCAGAGCCAGATTTGATTTTCTCTAACATGATCAGTACTTAAGGGTATTCTCCTGAGCCGCAAACGGAAAGGCAGCTCTAATTTGTTTCCCTGTCAGTTTATCAAATCCTCTTCTACCTGGAGAGACGAAGCGATGCACCGGCTCTTCACGTCCGCCGGGCGCGGAGGTCTGGCTGCACCACGGGCTGCCGCCGCGCACGGGAGCTCGGCGGCGGTCACCGTGCACGACACCGGCCCGCCGTGTCCGCAGCCCTGGCGGGACGGGACGGGACGGGACCGCGGCGCTTCTGCTGGAGACRAGCGGCCAAAGTTCTCCGTTTGGAAAGACTTGTGCAGCCAAAAGCCAGCACAGCATGCAATGACCTGCTGCAGCCAATATGAAGACTTTTCTTTTTTTTCCTCTCTTTTTTTTCCCTTTTTTTTCCCCCCCTCTCTCTTTTTTTATTTTTATTTTTTAACGAAAAGGAACGCTTCAGTTGGGCCCCTGGTGCTGAGATCATCAGACCCTGAGCCTGAGGCCAGAGCGGGGTGGAGGCAGCTGCCGGCACACACGAGCTGCCTAACGTGATGCTTTGGGAAAGGCAGGTAACAGTCCCGTGTATGTAACGGTGCCTACTACAAGTTACAGTACTGTATCGATTCCTTGAAGACATACTAAAAGAGGAGCATGGATATAAAATGCTTTTTCAAATACGGTAATCCATCACTGCTCTGTTGAGAGCCTGATTCATTTTGTTTCGGATACACGCAGACACTCCTTTGTAGGTAAATGAGAAAATTGCACTACTCAATTATCTTCAGCCTGTTACCCAATTTACCCATTTTCAACACTCCCAGGAGCTTGTTCCTTATTCTCTGCTAGCAGATTACTATGCACAGTGTCATTAGGAAGTGCTCATGAATTGTATGCACAAAACACCAGAATTGAAGTAAATGGTGCATTATAATTCTGTTGCTAAACATGAGCTCCAGATACCAGCTGGGAAGTGTGCACGTGTCACGATTAAGCTTTTGTCTGAACTGAGGCACTGTTGAATTTTATAGCAAATAGAAAGGAATCTAAACACTTTTGGAGGCAGAATTTGAGTTCACGGACCCTTGGATGTAACGATCCATCCAGCGAAGCGCCACGGAGAAAACACCGATACATGAGAGAACCAGCCCCATACTAGCGCCTTTCAAACACCGCGACCACCGCGCTCTCCGCTGCCCGCCCGTTCAGGCTGTGCCCGAGCGAGCGGGTTCTGCGCCCGCAAAGCCGCCCGCCTGCCTGGCCGACCCAACGGCTCCACCGCTGCCACCTCAGACCAAGAGAGGCCCAACAGCTCCTGCGGCCCACAAAAGACAGCAAATTTCCCATATTCCAGCTTCCCCGCGGAGAAACCGCTCCATTAGAATTCCCCATGCACAGTTCAGTAATGAAAAAGATCGTCCTTCTGCTGCAGAGCTTACGCTTCGGATAATCTGATCTGATACACTGCTGTTCTTCAAATTGGGCCATAAAACATTTAGAGCATATTCGTTCTGGGCAGAAGGTCTGAACTGTGTAAACAGAGTGAATTGTTTCTTGCTTGCGCAGAAAACGTTCCTACGGGTGCTGAGAAGAGCCAGGCTCAGCTGCTCCAGCAGCTGGGCAGCAGGCTGGCAGCTCCCAGCAGCTCCACGGCGCAGCCACACAGAACCGAACCACCCATTTTTCACCCGAGATCTCAGAGACCTCCGAGCCAGCGGCACTCGGAGCAGCACATCAGCCCAAGGCACAGGCTCTCAGCCCACAAACGAGAGAAACCGGGGAAGTTACTGCAGCAAGCTCACAACCGGAGCGTCACTATTTAAGTGTTTTGCTGCCCGTTTTCTCACCAGCGAGTCAAAAAGAATAAAGCAGAGAATATTCCAGGACTGCTGCTGCTTCCTTTCTGATCCCACTAGGAAACAAATGCTAATGACATGGCAAAACGCCTTAATTACCCTAGCCTGGCAAGTGTGTTTGCCTGCCTCAGATCAGCTGCTCCTCGGAAGCGAGAAGACTGCACGAGTCTGAACCTTCTCCCTGGGGAGCCTTGGTCCAGCTCCCCGCACCGGCGACACCTTACTGTCCCAAGTCAACTAGCGTGCGGTCCTTTGACCGAGGAGGTGCTTCCGTCCTGCGTGTGACCTTCACCAGCCTCCACTTCATCCTCATCCTCCCCATTTCGGTGCCTTAAAGCCCTACCCCGCATCGTACCTGTATCGGGGCACGGCCACGGCTGCTCTCGCAGACTCACCCTTGCAAGTACACGGTGGGGGGCTCAGTTACGTTTAACGAACACAACTGTGAAGTCTGGTTTTACTCACCGCCATGTACAAACCCAAGCAAGGTGCAGTCCGATGGTCCCACCAAGTGAATCAGGCTAGACTGGCTGTAGCCCACAGTATGCGGCTCTGTTTAAAACAAACAGACAAAAAGCAGAGACGTCAAACCTTGCAGCAGGAGGCAGAGCACGATCTTGCCCGACTGCAACCTGATGTCTTGCAAGAACGCCGTCGGGAGCCCGAGGACGACCGCCTGGCTCACCTCGAGGGATGAAAATGTTGTGTTATGTCATTCAAAACTGAAACACTTTCACACCAGTTTAATCAAACAATTGAAATCGGTCCTGAAGAGTCCTGAAAGAAAAGGCTGTTTAATACATGATGGACTGCCAAGTCTCTCTAATATTAACCTACCAACTTTATTCAAATTCAGCTTGKTTTTTTTTTGTTTTTGTTTTTTAATAAAGTTAACAGAAGCCTCAAAACAAACTGAAAATAACTGAATGGAATTTGTAGTTTGATGGTTTTCTTTCTCAGGCTATCAGTTGCATGCTAAACTGAAGCACTGTAGGCTAGATTTTCCTAAATCTGGCTTATTTACCTGTCTGCCATTTAACAATGTATCAAAAGGACCGTGCTTTCGGGTCAGCTTTACTGACATCTCTATTCCCACATCCCCAAGTAATGGCACGTACTGGCGTCATCCGACATGCAAGTGCCGCTAAATCTAAGTGACATAAATTGTGCCCTCAGATTGCCAGCAGAGGAAAAAAACGGTCTCCGAGGCCCATTCCCGGCCTTTGAATCTTTTGTTTAACGAGAGATAAAGCACCAGTTGAGGCACTTACTACAGGAAAAACGAAAGCGCGTACCCAGCTGGTTGCTATTCGAACCTCTCCGCGAAAGGCAACGGGAGCAAGAGCAGCGCGGAGCACGGAGGCGCCTCCGCCGTGCCCTCGCAGGCACACGCACACACRCGACACGGCACCCGCGAAGCGCAGCGTCCGCAGCCTTACCTTTAGTCTGTCTATCTGCGAGCAGGGAGAGCAAAGAAGAGAGGTATTTGAGCAACTTTCGTTATTTATTACCGCAGAAGCGACCCACTTCCATCCCCACGCAAATTGCAGCTACGTCCACGTACGGCCAGGTCCCTTTTGCACTTTAACGGGCTCGCGGACTGGCCTGGCGGGCGCTAACGGCGCGGAAGTTCGAGGCGTGCAAGCAAGACTTCCGCGGTCCCTGGGAAGCGGAGCAGCTTCAAACCACGATCGCTGCACAGCAGTGGACGAACGCCTCCTCACCCGACAGCTCACCCCCCAGTTCAAACATCGGCTGACGAATTTCTTGTTAAAAAATTGTTTCCAGGGAGGGGCTGCACGTGCAGACAGCTGCGAAACCACATTCGCTTACTAAAAGCTTACGTTTTCCGGATTGCGGAACACAACTTGTTACCACCGCTCAGAACCCCGCGAGCCATCTCACCTCACCTTGGCAAAGACACGCGAAGCGGCAAGAGGAACCGTGTTTCGGAAAAAAGCAACCTGCCAAGCCGTCTCCGAACAAGAGCGAGGAACTCGTTCACCCCTTGCGATTTGTTGCTAGGCAACTGCTGCACAAAAAGCCCGGATCCGTGTACCGTTCTCACATTTTAAAGGTAGTTAAAATTAACAAGCTCCRGAGAAAGCATCTCCATTCAGAATGATAAAAATAGTCTGCAGGTCACCTCCTCTGACTCTCGCTCCAAGAACRGCGTCTTTGCTCACATACCTCACTACATCTCCAAAATTATATTGCAAATCCCGACACATCATTTCTGAGCATGAACTCTTAGCTACAGGCACTTGAAAAAAGCCCGAGTTGTCTCCTTGAACGCACAGATGCACGCTCTTGGACTGCACAYGCTCTGCCACACGAGGTCTATAAATACCAGCGCGCAGCAGCGCAGCCCGTCCGTGCTCCGAGCTGCTGATCTGAAATCCCATCGCTCTCCAAAAACAAGCAACCAGGAGAGAAGGACTGGTTTTGTGAAAGCAAACTCCAGAAGACCAGCTGCAGCTGATCTAGTTTTGTGCAAAAAATCCTCCCTCTGTCTCCCTTGATCATTCAGATCTGGGAGCCTGGAGTCACTGCTCGCCCAGAGGTAACCTGGAGTAAGTTGGTGATGTTGATCCTGAAGGGAGAAGCCTGAAGAAAGCGTCATTCTTGGCCATCACGGCCACAAGAGCTTCCAGAGGAGCTTCCTTTAGCCCGGACAGATCTCCCAGGAGAATGGAGACTTCACCAGGAGCGAGGAGGGAAGGCACCAACTCAGAGAAGTGACTCAGCTCCCTGCCGTGATCCTCTGACCACTTCCCAAAAGCCCTCCCGCTTCCTCCCAGCTGCCCCATACCACAGGGACGTTTCTTTAGGACATACACTGCTCGTGCTGAATGCATTACCTGGGTTGATCACAGGGAAGATCACATCCCCATTTCTCTGTTTAGTTTCCAGGCGATCCAGCTTTTGCTCTTCGTAACGTTTCCTTCCTTCGTCTTCCTGCTCTTTTCGTGCGTACTGAAAGGAGAGAAAACACGGCTCGTTCTCCCTGCGCACCCTGCCAAGAGGCGAGCTGTGCGCAAGCGGAAAGGCGGAGAGGCAGAGGATGGGTGCTCGCCGGGGGCTACCCTGCCAGAAGACCTGGGCCGGCCCTCGTTCCTCTCGCGCAGTATCCAAGGATACCTTGCGGTACTGCGGAAAACCGAGCGCTGCCATCAGCAGTGGTCTCGGGACACCTGGCACCAAATCAGCGGCGGCGGGGCAGGGGATCAGGCACTGACCGGCACCACTYTCCGCCGGCACGCGTCCCAACGAGCTCCCTGAAACGCTCCCAGAGGCGCGCGAGCAGTCCCGAGTGGCGAGATGAGCCCGGCTGCCCGGAAGCRCTCCCGCTCACCCAGGTGACATGGACAACCTCCCACTGTTGTCACGATTTCGTACCAAAGTCCAAAGAGAATACGGCCTTATCATGGACCTGCCAAGTACAGTCACTGCCAGCATTTAAACACAGGAGAAACGGCTAAAAAGTACTGGGAACAACATCCAACGGCACTGCCCAGAAGAGACGCCAAGTAAACAGGCAGTGCCTGTGCCTCTCCGAAGGCTAACTTCCAAAGCTCAAGTGTGTACAAGATGATGTTTAGCAATCCCTGTCCTGAAAAGCTCGCGGTATGAAGACGAAGCAAAGGACGTGCAGCCAGAGGGCAAGGAAAGTGAAAAGCGACATCTAAATAAATTGTTCCCACTCCAAATTAATCCCTCCAGGCCCTCTACAATAGAGGGGGGAGGTCCCCGAGCTGCAACTTCAGCCGCCGTTTGCTGGCTAATGCTCCAAAGCTTTATGCCAAAGAGATGCTCTGGGACACTGCCGGCGCAGGGCACGGCTTCCACCCGGTGCCACTGCTTCCCACGCTGCTCCTTCCCCGCAGGTCGGCTTCCCGATGCCACCATCCGTCAGGCCGAAGGTCTCATTTCGTGTGCTCCCTGCCAGGGATCCTGATCTCCGCTTGCCAACATGATGAACACTCACTTTCCTCAGGGAAAAACCATAGGATTCTTATACGGTCACTCCCGGCCACCTTGTGCCAGAAGCACCGAGTTAGACAGATACGTGGTACTGTCCGTTTTAGGAGACAGGAGGAATCTTTACCTTTAGGCTACTGAAGAAATACTGCGCAGGACAAAGCCCCCCGAAGTGCTGAAAGTACCTGCTGCACCGAGATGCCTGGAGGTGCTGCTGGTTGCTGATTTGAAAGAGAAGAGAGAGCCGCTCCGCCGGGACCGAGAGTTCGCTTGAGCAAGCGTCTCCAGGTGACAAGGCTTCTCTCCTAGGTTCGGATTAGGAACAGGCATCTCCTTTGCTTCAGGACGGCGACGCCGGCACAACGCTGGCAGCTGCTTTCGTGGGCCCCTCCGCGGAGCGACCGCTTCGCTGAGTGCTGGCAACGCACCGATACGCCTGCACGTCTCTCCTCACCGGAGGAGAGCAGCCTTTGAGGACCATGCCCAGAAGAACGAGGGGGCTGCGGGGAGCCCTGGTCTCCCTCCCCATCGCGATYAGAAGCCCAGGGTCTCTTCTGCCCTCAGCCTGCACCACCGCTGCCTCAAAGACCTGGTGCGCAAGCACTGCGTCACCAGAGCAGAGGTCCCGGCCCAACGATGGAGCCAGGAGCCGCGCTCCCGCTCCCAAAGGGCACGAGGCCCCTCTCCGGAGCCGCTTTGGTACTGCACACCTGGCTGGAGTCTACCCTCCTGCCAACCTTTCCATACGGCTCTCAGAAACAACCACTTCTTCGGACAAAGTCCTCTACACCGTTAAGTGCTTTTATTCCTTGCAAACGGCTAGAAACTGAGCAAAATGTCATCAGGAAAAGGGTACAACTAAGGTAAGCGACCTCTCAGCAAGGGAGGGGAAGGTCTAGGTAGACAGCTCGTCTTGTGCCATTTTAATTCATTGAGCACATTCCTTCGTGCTCGAGGGACACACATGAGAAGTAACCTAATGCTCCAGCTGACATTTTGCTGGCAGAMTATCCCTTGGTTAGGTCTACACCAGACATCTCTCTGGCTGCTACTAGAGGCTTGAGCACAAGATATTAACTCAATTAAARAGTAAGACATCTGCCAGCTCCTCAAGGCTAGCGGCATGTGTGTAGAAAACCAAATTAAGACTGCATGTTCTGTTCTAATAGCTAGTCCTTACTCGTTGTCTACATGATGTGCTCACCTCTTGCTCAAAACTGGGTTGCAAATTTTGTTTGGAATCTTACCAACTTTCCAGTTGAAGGTGACCGCATCATGACAAAACATCCAGCTCCAGCCAGAGTAGGGTAACTTGTCAGATTTTCTTTGGCTCACCTAACAGCTCACATAAAAGTACAGTTTCCAGGAAAATAAGCCAAGATCAGTCATTTTAAAGATCTCTAAACTGAGTTTGACAAACTGCAGAGAGATCATGGAAGTGTTACTTAAGACCTTCCAGAAAGGTTAAGCAGAAGATGAGTGGAGAAGTGATGCTTTAGCCCCAAGAACTTCAGCGGAAAAAACAGCAAGWGAACTTGTTCTGATTTTAGGCAGAAAGGAAGAGATTTATCAGGTGTGAGAAATGCAGCTTGGCAAGAAAAAGCCTGGGATCAAAGCTCCTTGCTCCAATGGATTTTTTCCATTTGYTCCAGTTAAAATGAATACAAATCCTGGCAGATGAAGCCTTTTCCACTAGCATATTGCTGTGACGGCAGTGCGTGACACGCACGAGACAGGACTACCCCTTCCCCAGAAGTCYGGAGAGCAGCAAGTCCCAAGGATTCAAGATTTCCTGGAAAAGCAGACCTAGTGAAAAATGACAGGTGTTTCCTAAAATATCAAACAAGCAACAGCTATGAGTAAAGAACAGAAGTTTCTGAAGCTCTCAATGAGGGAACGTGTTAGCAGCAGAAATTTGCTTCTGATGCGAAGGCAAGACGACGAAGCTGGGGCAGGCAGAAGAGCGCTCCGGCTGCAGGGCGAGCCACGCTCTCCCTTGGCGTGGGGCGCGGACCCGACACGATGCGAGCTGCGGCAGTTGTGGCCACCCAGTCTCCGAAGAGCTGGTGAGCACGTTTTGCTGGYGTTCAGGAACTCTTCGCTGCTGCCTCAAGGAGCCCGCTGCTGCCGAGAGCACGTGAAAGCGAAGCCAGACAGCTTTAAAGGCAGGCATGACCAGCAGGGGAGGAAAAGCAGCGGTCTTGACCCAGACGACAAGAAGAAAGGTTTCCTCCTGTCTAAAGGGAAGCCGCTTATTGTACRGGGTCTTCGAGCCCAACTGATTTGTAGATAGTTTTCCAGCGGACTGAGGTCTGGGAGGGGCAATAACCGGGTCCGCAGACCGCGGACCGCACAGCCGCTCCTCGCCAGGGCCAGACACAGCACCCCGGCAGCAGCCCGATCCCGAGTCAGGGCACCGCGCGCACTGGCCAGCGCTTGGCTCGACGGGGCTGACGGCCTGCGGAGGCTTCGCGAGAACCTCCGGTCCACAGCAGCCATGTATTTCAGACCTGACAGCTTAGTCATGCAGTTAAGAATCTGCTCGTTTTTGAAGCCAGAAGACCAATCTCTTCACACACGTGCGCACTCCCTCCGGCAGTGCCAAGGCACATGGYAAAGCAGCAGCTGCGGGAACAAATGCCAGTTTGGCAGAGGTTTCCTGCACTCTGAGCTGCAGACTGACCTTGCTTCAGGTAACCGCTGGCAGTGGGGTCAAAGCAAGCTTTCCTCCTCTGGAGGAGTCTGCTCAGAGAATGCATGCTGGATCCCGTTTGTTTTTACATTGTTTTCCCCCCTCGAAGAATTATCACAATGAAAAACAGAGCCCTCTCTCCTACTTCTGTTCATCAGCTGTACGAAAAGCAGAGATTGCTTCTCCTGGTCATCTGTTGCTCTTTAAACAGAGCTGTTTTAATCGGGGCTTAACGCAAGCCCACAAGCACTGAAGCACCTCCATAGCTGAGACTCACCCATGCATCTAGCTGCCAAGCTCCAGGTTTGCAACGCAGCTTCAGACGTCTCTGCAAATATTGCTGCTGCAACCGAGAGCCYGCAGGCACGACGAGCGGCCTCCTCTCTTTGCCGCGAAACCAGGTCTCCGACCGCCGTCCTGCCGCCACCGCAGCCTGCCGCGGCAAGGYGGGCTCCCCCCAGGCTCTGCCCCGAAGCTCTGCAAGGTGGGAGACGACCGACACGCAGTCTCACCTGAATAGGAGGAACTTCCACAACTTTGTTCACGTTCTTCAGAGACAGGGGCACGTACCACAGGGTTGCTTTGTTCGTCACCTTCTTAGCCCCTGAAAGAGAGCAAGCGGCGAGTAAAACCGGCACCGCCCGTGCTAAGGATGTGCCGCCCGAGTGGAGAAGCCCGCGGCAGCAGCCCGCTCACCCCAGTGCCGCCGGGACCCAAGAGCGGAGGCAGCCACCAGCCCAGGCGACCGCCCCAGCACAGCCCCTGACCCGGCTATTGGGTGTTTCCTGTAGTTTCATGACTCGTCCACCTCCTTCTACAGGATCCTCGGCAAATYGCAGTCTGAGGAAACAGGCTGGTCTCTCCCGAGGCCAGGGGACAGGCCCAGGGCAAGCAGAGCTACACCGAGGAGCAATTCGCCTTTTCGCGTAGTTTGCAAGCTTGAAATATCTGTCACGGCAAGTGCCCCAGATACCCACGCGTCACAGGGAGCACGCTCAGGATAACGCGCTTGCTGGCAACGCTACGGCGCACGTATCTCCCATTCCCGGAGCACCGCTGCTGCATCAGGAGGTCGCCGGGCTGCTGGAAACACCAGGCTGCCGGAAACACGGGCACCAGGCGAGGGGTGGACAGGAYGCTACCCTGCTTCAGAAACGCTCCACTCTTGTGGCCCTGCGCTTTGCCTGCGTGCGAGCACGTGTGTTTCAGGCATGTGCGCACACAAGGAAGGTTGCGCAAGTGCCGCAGACCCTGTGCGGCTGCTGCGCCGGTGGGTGTTTYGTGCAGCCAGGTGAGACAACCCTTTAAAGACAGGCTTAAACGTGACAGCGTCCAGCGGGAGCCAGACGAGACCGAGCGGTCAGCACGAACAGCGGCAGTGAGCTCACGAGTCACGTGCTGGAGGGCGCGGGCAGCTCCGAGCAGGCACCGTTCGCACCCCTTGATGGCAAAGAAGACTGTGATATAGAGGGGGGCTGGAGGGGCTCACGCACCGCTGTTTGCTCTGACCATTTCCAAGCTCTCGCAGCTGAACCAGAGTTGCCGTTTGTACATTTAGGTGCCTCCTGCGAACACAGGTACAAGATTACCTTCTCAGAGAGATCTAGGAAATAGGTCAAAAACAAACCACGGACAGTCCTTGCACTTCTCCTCGTGGGAACGACACTGAAGTCACTTGATTCCAGTGCTAGATAACATCTGACGTTTAAAATTCAAGAGGCCACCTCGAGGAAACCTACCAAGCGAGAAAGCACAGACATCCTTCTGCTAGGATGTTTGACATCCGAGTAGTTYACAAATGGAATCACCGCTCGTCTCGGAGACGCCACGCGCGGGCCAGGGCCGCACACAAGCTGTCCCGAGACAGAGGCTGTGGGACGCGAGACCAGAGAGAGCAGGTCATCCGCACGCCGCCGTCACGGGCCAGGGCTGAGACCGGCTGCTCCGCGTGCCCCCGGCCGAGCCCTTCCCAGCACCTGCGCCCCGCCGCTCTCGCCGCCGCAGGTTTCTCCCGCGCCGTTTCCGAAAGCCTGGTCTTTACGGCTCGCAACGCAAACTCGGGCAGCCTCCGGGGAAGGGCTCCGGAGCCGCCTCCGGCCGCGCCGATGCCACGACGGCGCCGCGGCTCCTCCGCCCGGCTGACGGGAGCCACGGCGCGCGGCTCGGACGGGCTGCGGCGCTCTGCTCCCTCGGCAGCGCAAGCAGGCGGCGGCTGCGTTTCTGCCGCGCTTTGAATCCGAGCAGATCTGACAACCTGCTCCGGGAATCAGACTTGCTGTCACACCCACTAAAACCATCCTGACAAGCAAAGCTAGTTACCGCAGCAACCGCATGAAAGGACCTTTTCAGGCCTAAGTGAGCAATGCGCGCTAAACTATGCGGAACAAGTTAATTGCAGATTTTTACATTCTTTAATAAAAATTATCAATAGAACTGTAATTCCCAAGGAGCCTACTTTGAGTCTCGGAGCTACGCTTCTCTTTTCCAGCGCTACCTCTCCCTCAATCACTTCCAAGCACGTTTAATATTTTGACAGTTAGTATTAGTCAAATGAGCGTTCTCACTTGCACAGCCAGCACGTTAGTTTGGGTGGCTGCATTTATATTTGACAAGTGCGTTGTCGGCRCTGCAGGTCGGGGGGCAGCGGAGGAGGTGCTGTCGCGCTGCGTGACATTTACTGGCTGATGGCTTGGATGAGCCGAGACGGGAGAACCACAGAGGTAGGCTCCATCCACAAGGGGTTTTCTTTGCAAAGAAACCCRTGCGAAATGCCGGTGCCGCGGGTGGGCGACGCTTCCCGGCTGCTCGGAGCCTGCTGCCGGGTGGAGGGACGGGCTAGCCTGGAGCAACGGAGCGGCGGGCCGAAGCGGTCTGCTCCTCTCCGGAGAGCGCAGCGGGCCACACGCTCGCTAGAGCCGCCGCTCCGACCGGCCTTGCCCCAGACAGGCGCCGCCTGCCTAAGGAATCCAGAAGCCGTCAGCCGCGAGGCCGTAAACTGGGTGTTAACAAGCCGCTGGGATGGGCGGCACTGCAGGAAAGCCAAGCAAACAAAACCCATGGGTTACGAGGCCAAGGGGAAAACAAGACATTACTTCCTCCAGGTCCTTATAACTGGCAGGACTCGGGTTTGCACGCTGCACAAGAGCTTGGCGCTAACGAAACGTGCCGGCTGGCAACGTCTCCCGGATCAGCCTCCCTGGCTCCCGCACCCGGCCCGGCCTCGCCGCGCCGCCTCCGGAGAGCGGGACGCGCAGGGCCCTCCTGCGCCAGCCCCACGCGGCCTCTGCAAATGCAGCTTGAACCGATAATTCAAACAGCTCACTGCAAAGAGGAAAGAGAGGAAGCTTGCACTTAGAAGTAGATGCGATTTGACAATTTCTGGGTGCTGTTTTTGGTTCCTCCATTTCTTGCTTGGATTTCAAGAGAAAGAGCCTATGTCAGATCTAATCTATGCATTTGTTAGGAACAGCTAAGGCTAAATAGACCTCATTTCCCTGGGCGACACTGGAAGTTTTTGTCATCTCTTTTATACCTGAGACTGTCAGGTGATGTCAACAGAGAGGAAAACTTCTTGCAAAAAGTTGCGATTCTTCAACAAGCTAGAAGGACAACTCGGCACATCTGCCGTGTTACGTAATGATTTTTCCATGACAGAAGGTCTTGCCTGCCACCGCAGGCAGAAGAGGAGAAAGAGAAGATGTTTCTTCAAACCGAATCTCCTGACTGCCTGGAAGAAACCAATACGAAGCGTCCAGAAAGTCGGAGCGAAGGCCACTGATGCCTCAAACACGTACGCAAAGCACAGGGCAGTATTACACAGAGACAGGCAGCACCGTGCCCTGCAGACAGGCCTTTCTCGCAAAGCCGTCCGGGAAGCTCAGTTTGTATCAGGAACCAGCCGCCTGCAAGCAAGGAGTTGCGTATCGAGAAACCATACTGCTCGGCGGGAGAGCCGTCAGGCTGAGCCTCTCCCCCCCAAACCTCCTTGGGGAGGGCAAGACGCCGCTGCCTGTGCCGGGTACCCAGAGCTCACAGCTCCGGCTGTGGGGCTTCATCCGCAGTGAACACAAAGACAAGATTTCTCATCTGCTCCCTGTCTGATATTACAAGTGACAAAACAGGAAGGACAAAGGTTATCAACACGAGCTCTTTGCTTATTGCACTCATTTCTTCAGATGCTTTGAGGGCTAAGGAAATATTTTCACCACTGACCGGTACTGCACAACTGACTCTGGAGCCCAGGTGGGCACATTTATATCAGCAAGAGACCCACGGGACCTCCTAGCAGAAAGTGGAACATCGCAGAGAAGAGGATTTGAACTGGCATTGGCCCCCCATTAAAAAACAACAACACAGGAGTCAATTCCATGAGCCCCTCCTTGAAGAAAAAGAGCAAGTCCTAGAAAAAGTCAGGGCTGCACCAAACAGTACTTGACTGTCTCAGCACAAAAATGCTTTAACCAAAAGAAGACCCCCCCAAAACCTCGTGCACGCTAAAACAGCCATCACGACTGCATGCAGTCGCCCTGTGGGAAGATGAAATTGGGTTACCAGAGTTACCTTACCGCCTTGGAAGGGAGTATTCAGATCAAACCAGAGCCAAAGGTTGATCTCACGAAGCTACAGATATTCTCCTGACTAGATTCTGATACGAGAGCAGAAGATTTGCAGAAATGCCTGAAAAATGGATCAGAACAGTCTTGCGAGAATTCTAGCAAACAGATGATAGCTGCAGGTTCACAGGCAAACACAGCCCTCTAGTGTCAGAGTAGCGGCTCTCCGAGAAGAGCAGCACGCAGCGCAAGAGTCGCAGCCCACCACGGCCAGCAGGGCCCGTCCAGGGCAAGGCGAAGAAGGACAGACCAGGGGAGGCTGCTCACATACACCTCACTGCCAAGAAGCAGACTGCAAGCTTTGCTCTCCCTTCCTGCCACCAGTCGCTATCGTATTGCAAGACTAAGTAACGACTGCATCCAATGCCAACATGCAACAGCATTTTGATCAGGCAGAGCTGATTAGCAAGAGTACACCACATCCTGWGGCTGTTTCTTCCGGGAGGGACAGACGGCTGTGTGACACAGCGTCACTGAAGCTCTCTTACAGCCCCTTTCCTGCACTGAAGAAACCGCGACAAGAGCTCCTTTCAGTAGCCGAGAGGAACCGAGTGACGTCCATCCCCAGCGCTGGCCTCCCACCTGCTGCGTGACCCCCGGCACCGTACAAGGAGGATCTCAGCAGCACAAGAGCGCTTGAGCCCACCGGAACCAGGAGCAGTGTGGCACAGCAAGAGACACCCTTCTCACCGCCCTGCGAGAGGGCAGGCAACGAGAAGAACGAAACACGGCCTTGGGACAAAACGGAGCCGCTGCTCCCCGCTCCCCTGACAGGGCAGTTTGCGACTTGCACTTTAACAAAGGCAGCACAAGGAACACCCATTTCCTACAGCTTGGACCCAAAACACAGGCGTGGCCACCGCAGGAGAGCTGCCTTACCAGACCAGACCTCTCTCCCTTCTCGACCTGCTCCGGCCAATGCTGGGAAGCAGCAGCCTCACGTTGCAGAGACCCCCGAGAGCTGCCCCCGCCGCCGGAGCCCTCCGGGGGCAACGCGCACCGCGGGCGCGTTTATGGGGCGACAGCCTCAACCCGCGCCTTCCCGCCGCCCGGCGCGCTCTCCGCTTGTGCTCCCTGCCCTGCCGAAGCCCAAGGTCTCCGCGTTTCCTGGGAAACCGCCTCCCTCTCCCGCAGGCTCCTTTCCGTGCAGCTGCTGCGCCGGTCCCCCAGGCTGCACCAGCCTCTCCRGCAGTCGAGCTACCGGGGTCGCTTGGAGCGACACGGAGAAGACGACGCTGCCACACGCTGCGTCAYGCTAGCTTCGAGCTCCTCTGCACCACTGAAGATGTGTTGGACCTTTTCCCAGAAAGCTGCAAGCCAGAGATAAAAGCTGCGTGTGGATAAAAGCTTTTCTCACTGACCCCCTTCACACTACAACCTAGGCTTCACTCTGGCACGGGCTCCTCTCTATTAACTTCTGATAATAAAAAAAAAGCGTTTGGCCAAAGCACCTTTTTTTGCTGACGCCAAACACAGCGCCGTTAGCAAGGGCAGAGGTTCTGCCGGAGGCGAGGGCCAGGCGGCAGGTCCTGGCTGCGGCATGCCAGGCAGGCACGGCTCGTCCCGCTGGGGCCACTCCAGCCGCTCAGGCGTGTGGCCCAGCGGGAACGAGGCGCTGCTCCCCGGCCCCCGCCGAGAGCCCCCCTCACTCACTTCCACACCCGCTTGCAGATCATCTTGTAAAAGGCAGAGCAAGTGAAAGAGAGCTGGGCAGCACAGGGAAAGGAGAATTTAGGAGACACCCATGCAAATAGCTCTACTCCACATCCAAAGAAAAACGGTTAATACACTGTACAGGGAGAAGCACAGACAGCTGTGCAAGTGCCAAGCGCGGCGGAAAGAACAACGGAGCACAGACAAGTTCCTTGAGAGCCGCAGAACAGAAACAGATTGAGAGAAATCTCTTTGAAAGGGAAATACCATGGAGACACTTTGGTAAGTCCCGCAAACTTCCCAGCAACCCTCCAGGCACGCAGAGATCGCAGGGGATTCACAGGACTCGCTGTCGCCCTGTTCCGGCAGTGTCCCCGATCAGGACTGCGAACAAAGCGATAATCAGTCCTTTCCTYGCCGCCCGAGACGCTGGCCCAGCACACGAGCCCTGCTCGACGGCTCTGCAGCCTCGGACCAGATCAGAAGGCCTCTGCCCAAGGAGAGGGAATTTCTCTTTGGCAGTGGCAGGCACGTACACGAGGCCAAGCAAGCCGTTGCCTAACCCGTGTCGGAAGGGTCTGTCGGAGAGATTCAACTTCCCGGAGCCCAAATCCTCCCCTTGCCAGGCCCTAACCTACAAGTCCCCACATTATCAGGGCTCCCTCCCTCCAGAGTCCCAAGACTATTCAGTACCTGAGCCCGAACCCCGTAGAAGAGCGGGGTACCGCTCCCTAGAGAGGGGGTCAAGGCATCGCTATACTGCTAGGGAGCTGGGGCAGGTGGGTGGGACTGTGCTCGGGACCCTGCCAGAGCAGAGAGCAGCCCCGCTGCGGCCGCGCAGCGTTTAGCTGGGACACAAACCTGTGTCTTTTATCTGCTTTCCCTGGGGATTGCTCAGGTATCCCCAGCTGCCCTGCCCCAGAAGCTGGAGAGGAGACTCCTCGGTTCCTACCCGGCAAACTCTACGCACAGCCTGCGAAAGCTGCTCAGTTTTGAGGACAACCTTCATTCCCCGAGGGAACGCAGGGCAAGCAGAACACAGGATGACCCAGAGTTACCTACCTGGGACTTAGGCAGCCCACTGACTCGGGCCTTCACAGCACGCGTGGAGGTTTTGACCTCCAGTAGAACAGAGCAAGCAGAACGAAGCACTGCCCGGAGGTACCTACCCGTTAAAATGTTTTCAGACAGCACGTTGACTTGGACTTCCACAGAGTGCTTGGAGGTGTAGGTGATCTCTGCACTGACGTTAGCCACCTCGCCGATGCACATGGGAGAGAGGAAGTCTGTACGCTCCACCCGAGCCAGGGCGGCCACGCAGGGCTCCTAAAAATCGCAGAAGAGCCAAGGTTAACACCCGCTGCAAGCAAGGCTCCCACCGCCCTGGCTAAGCCCCGAATGGACTCTGCGCCTTGCAGAACCGTCACCCTCTGCCTGGAGCGCAGGCCAGCAGGCCCCCGAGGCTTCCCAGGCCCCAAAGGAAAACCAGCAGGGTCAGGAGGTCTGGCCAGGGCTAGATGCGTGCCAAGCTGAGCGCTGCCTTGCTAGAAAACGTTAACGATTCCGCTACGTCACAACCAAAGCGAAGAGGGAGCATGGAGTGGAGACTTCACACAGCAGCGTTTGTCAGCGCCACGAACCGAAGGAAACCCACTGGGGGGCCCTGGGCAGAGACAACACTGGCCAGCTGCCCCTTCGCTCCCCGGCCACAGCTCTGCCGCGGATCCTTCCTCAGGGGGCCCTACCGACTCCCCCCTTGAATAAACAAGGAGCTTGTTTATTAGATAAGAACCCAGTTTCCAAAGCTGTGATGAATTATCCTGTGCACAAAACACAGGTTTTATTACAGTCAGTCAAAGAAGCGAGGCTGAGCCACTAGCCAGGGATAACCAAAGCACTGCAGCTGAAAATAAGTTCTCACTCCTATAGTAAGAGAAAGTCAATTCTCATATAGCTTAAAGAAGTTATCCTGATGTTGGTCATTAAATTAGTGTGTAGAGAAATCCCTGCACTGACTGAAACCAGYGCCTGGTTTGAGCAGTTGCATTAGTGACCTTGCAAAAACCATGTCCAAATGATTGCCTCAAAACTTGTTGTTGAGCAGTGGGCTGTGTCTTCCTATTAAACAGGGATCAAACGTAACAAAACAATCTGGATGAGCAGGACTTGAGTCCCATCAGAGAGGCAGTAACATTTCAGGTACTCCTGAACACTGTGGAAACATTTACAGCTCAGCCAAAAATAAAGGCAGAGTTCAGGGGGATGCTACCTAGTCTAGCAGTGGTGGGGGGAAGCTCCAGCAGCGGCATCACATCAGTGGTTTGTACTCCTGGTAAAGATTAATTACTATAAAGATCTCTGAAAACTAAGCAGTTTACCTTCTGAAGTCATTAAGGATACTACGAGATCCCTCGGGAGGAAGCCTAAGTGYGATGCAACGCAGCGCTCGGCGCACYGTCRTCCCGCCGGAGGCGGCAGGGGAAGGCAGGCGCAGGAGAGACACCCGGGCTGCTCTGCCTTTTGCCAGGCTACAGAGGTGCTCCCCTAGGAGAGCCACGCGGGAGCTGCAGCAGTCTCCGGTGTGCACAGCAGACCTTCCGGCTAGGAATAAAGGCAGCCGAGCAAAGCCCCACGGAGTCTCTCCACCTGGCAGTCGGCTTCTCGCTGCAGTAATTAGTTTGCAGGCGAAACCCCACGGGACACAGACAGACTCTGCTGCTTTTGCTCCTGCACACTCACCCCTGCCTGGGAATTGCAGTGCCGRGTGCTGATGATGGCTCCAGCCTCCTCGATCATCTTCAGCACGGTGCCCCCGTGGACGTTCCCCGCGATGTTCGCATCATCCGGGCGCATAATCCTGCGGGAAAGACACAGGGGCTCAGCCGGCCGGCTTGCCCTTCCCTCACCGCGCCCAGCACCGCGACAGGCGGGTTGAGCCTCCCRCCCCAGCGCCCCTCCAGCGAACAAGCCCAGCAGGGAACCAAGGTCAGCTGGTGCCAGAAGAAACGAGAAAGGCCATTCTCAGCTTAGCAKGAAATTATTTAATGTGCCCAGCTAGTAATTTCAGTTTCTCTTTCCCCAGCACAGGTACTTTACTGGTGCAAGCACGGGCAGCGCAGCCACCTACCAAAAACTGAGAATTCGCRTCTCCTGGGCACGACGCATCTCACGGTCGTGAATTTACAGTTAGTCACTTGCTGACACACGCTGGTGACGGGGTTGGTCTGCCACCAGATTCGGGGGTGCCCTCCAGCAAAGGAAACAGGCGAGCGCCAAGGCACAGCCGAAAATCCCCACTCCCCCGCGCCGCCGCAGCAGGGGATTTCCAGACTGCTGTGCTTTCCAGCGCTTCATCGCCACCCTCCTCCTCACCACRCTGAACTTAGGGTTCAGGGAGAAAACACGGAATAACTCTTCCTTCCTCCCTTCCTTGCAGAAAATGGTGGTTACCAAATCTGGAAGCCAAGTCRGGAGCAGGAGCATCGCCCGGCACGTGGAGGCGTGCCTGCAGCACCGCGTCCCRGGGGAGCGAGGGCTCTGCTGCCTTCGGCCGAGGCAGCGCGCGGTGCAGGCACCCGGCCAAGCGTGGCACCCGGCAGAGCTGCGCCACGAGCCGGCGCGGCTTCCGCCAGCTCTCCCCCGGCAGAGAGCTCCCAGGCACTGGTCCCCCCGCCGCACACGGAGCGCGCTGCCCGGAGAGCACGCCCGCACCGCGGCACAGAGGCGCTCCAGAGGCCTCCTCCCGCGCAGGCAACGTTATCAGAGGAAGCAGAGCGCCAGCCACCGCACCAGCCCTTTCCTTTCCCTTTCCCTTTTTTAAATGCTGCATGCAGACTGGCTGCTTTTCCTAAACTAGCTTCTGTCCCTCCGGGCCAAGCCAGCGGCAGGTTTGGGAAGCCACTGGATGCCTGCGGCCACCGGCGCCGAAGCCCCCAGCCGCGACGGCTGTTCTACGACAAAGTCAGCCCGGCGCGAGCTGCGCCAAGACGTGCGAGAGGTCGCATCCGCCGTGCCGCTTCCGACCTCCGGAGCTCCGGCACAGAGGGGGCAGGAAGCACGGCAGGGAGACGCTGGACCCCGGCCATGCTCCGTGGGCACCTACCGGATGAGCTGCCGGGCCATGCCGCCCCGGCACAGCCACGCTCCGCGGGCACCTACCGGACGAGCTGCCGGGCCATGCTGCCCTGGCGCAGCCGCGCTCCGCGGGCACCTACCGGACGAGCTGCCGGGCCATGCCGCCCCGGCAC
>NW_020450949.1:804182-808228 GCF_003343035.1 Apteryx rowi | reverse complement strand
ACCGCCGTCCTCACCGCGCCCCGGGGCACAGGGCAGGGACGCCGGGTGCATCCCGTGTGCCCCCGTGCCGGGGCAGCCCCCAGGGGCAGCACGCASGCTGGGGCTGCAGCGCGGCGGGGCGAAGGGGCTGTCGGGGAGAGCGGGCGTCTCCGTGCCACGCGGCGGGACGCGGGCCGGCATGTGGGCAGCGCGCCAGCGGGGTGGTGCCCGACCCGGGCGAGCACAGCTTGGCGTCGCCTCAGGGCAAAGCCACCGGGCACGCGGAAGCTGCAGCTGCTTGCAGAGCGGCTGGCCGGGGCACCCACCGAGCCCGGCGTCCCCGCCACCGCTCGCAGCCAACCCCGTGACCTGCCACGCCGGCCACCGTGCTCAGCCTCCCTCGAGCCGCTGCGGAGCCACACCAGCTTCGCCCGTCGCACCGGCTCCGCCGGCCGGGGCCGCTCGTGTCACTGCCGCCATGCCTGCAGCTACGGGCCAGCAGCACGCGGCTCCCGGCTCTGCCTGGGCTTGCCGGCTCGCTCTGCCCACAGGTTTCCCTTCTGCAGCGCAGCGAGTGGCCCCATGCTGTGTTTTTTTAAGTAATTACCAGTCTCATTACACTTCCTCGGATACCAGCAGATGATCCTTGGAAATGCACATGCACACACACACGCACCCACTCACACAGTCCCAGCCAGTGCGGCGAGCGCTTCAAGGGCCACCCCCCCTTGCAAAGTGCATCTCAGAGAGATTTGTTTCACCAAGGGCCCAGGCACAGCGGTGCCAGGAGCCCCCCGGGAGCCCCCATGGACCCCTCTCGCCTAGCCCTGGACACGGGCTGGAGCGGGGCTGTGCAGTGCTGGTGACGCCCAGCGACACCGTCCCCGCGACTCTGAAGGTCAAGCATTTTCCCGGCCGTGAGAGTTCGCACCCGGAAGCCATTGCTAAAAGGAAACAAAATGCAAGGCTGATTTGCATTTTCCCACGTCTCGCCTTACATTAGAAGAGCAGTGCTGAGCTCTAATTATACCCTTCCGCGGCGCTGCAGGGCAGCCGACTTGTGCTTTGTGCCCTGACTCCGTGCTGCTGCAGGCAGCTCAATTGCTGGAGCTGTTTGCATTGGATTTTAAATGCAGGCCTGGATTGCAAAAGACACACCAGACCGAAACTGCTCCCCGCTCCACCCGCAGGCTCAGGAAGACGCTCCCAGACCGAGGGGTCATGCCCACATCTCCCTCCCCCTCCCACGACCAGATCGCAGCCGAGTGACGCCCATTATGGAATTTTCCTGGCAAGAGATTTCCGGGGCATCCTCCGAGTTGCTCCTTTGAACTCCAGCACTTTTCCCGGAGACGTCCCTCCTGCGCTCCGGGCCATCGCTTGAGAAAGGCTCTCGCCCTGCGCAGGCGAAGTGGAGCTGCTCTCCGGCAGACMCTGCCGCTTCACATGCTCCTCGGAGCTGCACCCAAATCCCCCGGTCCTCCCCACCCGGGGCCAGACAACTCCCAAGCCAGGGTTTGTCCCCAGTTCCTCTGGTTCCTTTGCCAGCTGAGGGCTGGACCAGCGAGGCCGTCCTGGCCCCGTCACTGTTGGGGCCCGGAGCTGGGGAGGGGAGGAAAAAGTGGGGAGCTGCGGTGCCCCCCGGGCCCGGAGAGCGGCCGAGGAGCCGCTGGCACCCGCGTGGGGGCTCCCCAGGGCTCAAGGGGCCCCACAGCACCCCACGGGCCCCGTGGCGGCGCCGGCTCTGCCTGAGTGCCCGCTGTGCCGAGCCCGGCGCACCCATGCCAGACACGTGCGCGCAGCCGGGGCGAGCTGCCGCGCTGCTTTCCCACGCTGGCGCCGTGCTGCGTTACCAGCCTCCGGCAGCCGGAGGCTGTGCCTGGGACCCTGGAAACGCTGAGCGAAACTGCTTACTCACTGGGAGCCCCCGTGGGTGGCTGAGCCGCGCTCTGCGCAACGTGCCCGGGCAGCTTCCCGGCCCGGCAGCCCTGCGCAGGCGGCGGCACTGTGCGGCAGGCGCTGCCCGGGCGCCCCGGGGYGCGCAGCTCCGTGCTCTCTGCCTGAGGTCTGCGGCGGCCGGGCTGGGCCAGCAGCCGGGGCCGGGGAGGACGCCGCGGCAGCTGCCCCGTGCAGGGTGCTCGCTCCTGCGAGGCAGGAGGGCAGCCCCGGCTGCAGGCGCTGCAGAGCTGGAGAGGCTCCGGCGCAGCCAGGCTGGGCCAGCCATGGCTAGGGCTGCCTGGGGACGAGCCGCTTGTCCCCAGGAGCTGGCCGTGACCGCCTGCCAGGCCTGCAGGCGTGGGCACACAGCCCAGCTGCCGCAGTTTCACTTGGGAACACCTCTACCTTGGCACAGGTGGGCGACCCGGGCCCTGTGTGGAGACACCACRTGGCTGCTGGGGTGCCCCAGAGAGGCCGCTGCCTTCGCAGCACCTGGGACCGGCAGGCCCCGGCATGGGGGGTCTGTTCTCCTCCCCCGGGAGATGCTGCAGCACGCGGCAGCCCAGGCCGGGCCCCTCCGCCTGCCCCAGCTCGGCTCCCCGTCAGGACAGCGCCAGGCACCGGGGCCGCCTCCGTGCACCCAGCCCTGCCGTGCTGCAGCACCGCTGAGGCTCTCAGCAGCAGGACGGCGCGTGGCGGCCCCCCAGCCTCCAGGCCAGCACCCTGCCCGAACAGGCATGCGCCAAGCTTGGCGATCAGTGGCCGCAGGGAGCCTTCCCATCTCCCTCCTTCCCTTTCCTCCTGGTCGTCTCAGGYTGAGAAAGAGCTCTGCGAGACATCCAGGGTTTGAGGAGCAGGAGGAAGTGGTGGGCTGGAGCAACCAGTAATTAACACTGGTTAGTGCCGATATAAGGATTCTCCTGCTAGGTCTCTGCAGAGGTTTGCATGCTGGTGCTAGGGGTAAGGGGATGTCCCTGGTGCTGCAATCCAGCTCATGGGTGCTGAGCTGCCCTCATGCCTCTGCAGGGCTCTGCCTCCTGGGGCAGGGAGCACCCGTGCAAGGAGGGACATGCAGGGGYTGAGCATGTGAGGGAGGTGACTGCCGGTGCTTGTAGTCACCCCCGTCCTGCACCCTCCCCAGAGCAGTTTCAGGAGAGGGGCTGGGCACAGCCGGCCCTGCGGAGCACCCACSGGGGAACGGCAGCCTCCTGTTTCACCAGGAGGCAGCACACCCGGGCCCCAGCCTGACCCGCTCCTGCAGCCGGGGACCCCCTGTGTGGCACGAGGAGGCCTCCACGCCACACACCGCTGTTCGGGAAAGCTACCTGAGGGGCAAGGGGAGAGGAGCGAGCGGAGCTGGCAGTGCYGCACCCCGGGGCAGGGCAGCCCCCTGCAGCCGGGACCGGCAGGAGCCGGGCTCCAGCCCCACGGGCGACTGCAGCTCACCAGCATGCAAGSCCAGGGCAAGACCAGACCTGACGTCGGGAGCGGTGTGAGCGCTGCCAGGCCGTTGCATCAAGGCGCCTGTGCTGCAGCATGTCTGGGTAATTAGCGGGAGGCYGGGCTGAGGCTGGACCACATCAACTGCCAAGTCCGAGCCTGATGCAGGTGGCCAAGAGGCTGCCAGCGTTTCACCACTTTCAGGAGAGACCCAGGCAGGACACAGTGCCAGCGTGCTCAGGCCTGGCTGCAGGCAGGAAGGAGGCAGCCCATACCTTGGCATGGGGAAATCCCTGTCCTAGCACTGCAGCTGGCAACATTATGCCGCATTTCCCAGACTGTGCAAAGCTGGCAGTGAAGCCGTGGGGAGGCAGGAGGCCTGGGACCAGCAGACCGGACCCAGCCTTTAGGGCAATGCTGGGAACGGCTGGCCTGCCCCGTCAGTGGTGGCCACGGCCGCCTGCCTGCATGAGCAGAGCAGGAGCCCCACTCCCCGGCAGCACCGCGGCAGGCGGCCAGGGCTTCCCGGGGCTGCAGTGCCTGGTTGCACCCCTGTCACCCAGCCGCGCTCCCGTCGGCGCACCCCCAGACACCACACCGCACCTTCAGCCAAAGGTTTATTTGTACAAAACGGCAGCAGGGCTGTCTCCGGCTACTGAAACGGGGGCGCTGGCGGTGGGGCTGGCGGC
>NW_020450949.1:801035-802453 GCF_003343035.1 Apteryx rowi | reverse complement strand
CGCCGCCCCGGGGGCCGCGGCCGCCCCGGGTGCGGGGGATCCGCCCGGGTGAGTTCTCCCCGGGCAGCAGCCCTTGCGCCCACCCCAGCGCTCCCAGGCCGGTGCTCGCTCAGGACAGGAGCCCAGACGGCTGCCAGGGCAGGGGGGTCAGGCCCTCGGCCTGCTCCCGCTGTACGCGCTGCCTTTTGTGCCAGYGGTGCCCTCTCCTGCTCTGCTCAGCTGAGCCACTTCCAGCAGCGGTTCTGCAATTCCCCTGCAAACACTGCCCAGGACAGGCAGACTCCAGGCCCTGATGCACCAGTGCATTCCCATGGCATTTCTGCATGGGACCGCTCATTCCCACTGGAAGGAGGGAGCCTTTCCTACAGCCTGCTAGGGCCGCCTCAGGCTGCAGAGGCCTCCGCAGGCACCAGTCTTGCCCGGCTCTGCCCTGCAGCACCCTGGAGCATGCCCACAGCATGCAAACTACACGTGGTGCACTGAGAGCAGAGAAGTGGTCTGGGGGCCCTCACCTCCTGGCTCCTGAGGTCCGTGGGATGGCCGAGGGCAGGGTGGGCAGTGGGAGCAGCTCCCCCGGTGTGTGGAAGCAGCGCTCACAGGCCCCGCTCTTGGGGCACAGGTTAGCTGAGCCCCCTCTCTGGAGCCCTGGCCCTGCAGCTCAGCTGGGCTGCCTACGGTGAGGAGGGGGCCTGCCGGTGCAGGGTGTGTGGAGGGAGGTACAGCTGCCCACGCCACACCAGCTTGCAGGACTGAGGGGCCATGCAGGCTGCAGTGAGGCCACCAGGCCCAGGGTGCCGGGACACCTCCTCCCCCCG
This sequence comes from Apteryx rowi, assembly GCF_003343035.1. Taxonomy (NCBI): domain Eukaryota; kingdom Metazoa; phylum Chordata; class Aves; order Apterygiformes; family Apterygidae; genus Apteryx; species Apteryx rowi. Next base: position 801,638 of record NW_020450949.1, on the reverse strand, counting down.
GCTGCTCCCTGCAGACAAAGCTTTTTGCGCAGACCCACCTTGTGAGCTTGTCCGGCACAGACACAGCCGAGACCTTCATGCTCTGCCCCAAGCCAGCCTCTGCTGTCACCTCCGGGTTTCAGGAGCAGTCACAGCCTACAGGACAAACCCAGGACACAACTCAGAGCTCAGCGACTCTCCTCAGAGAGGACTGCTCATTAACGCTACCGGTTAGGTGTTTCTGACCACCTGTTGTATCTCTCTCAGGGACTTTTACCTTACCTCTCTGTCACTACACTAGATCCCTCCCTGGGCCCTGCCTCATCCATCCCTGCCCCCTGCCAGCCTGGGTGGGCTTTCACCCCCCCGGAGGCTATGAGACACAGGGGACACATGCCGCGTGCTGGCGCAGCGGTGGCTGCTTCTGCAGCCAGCCCCAGCCGGGGAAAGCGGCGCTGTTCGGCAGCCCTTCTTCGGAAACAGAGCTAGCAAAACTTGGGAAAACTTTGCAGACTCGCTCTGCTGGTGGCCCCGGGGAAGTGCCGCGCCACGAGGGAAAAGGAAGCTGTAAACCGGGGCCCGGCACAGCCCTTCGGGGGTCTCTGCTTTGAAGCCCCCGCGCCC
>NW_020450949.1:795469-799483 GCF_003343035.1 Apteryx rowi | reverse complement strand
GGCTCTTCCCAGCCAGCTCCCCACCAGGGCAGCACGGAGCCTGGATCACAACCCCGTCGGGGGGGGCTCTCCCCCACCAGCTCCCCACCGGGGTGGCACAGAGCCCCGCTGCACCCCAGCCTCCCACGGGAAGGGGATTCGGACCCCGGGAAGCAGCACATCCCACAGCCGGCTGGCAGGGAGCTCCCCAACCTGCTTTGCTGGCGCATTGCTCCCTCCAAGGGGCTGAGACTTTCCCCCCAGGTGGAGCATGGTCCAGCTGGCATCCCCTCGCAGCCTGGATAGGCAGCTGCAAGCCCCAGGCGCCAGCACCCTGCTCGCACAGGAGCGGTTCAAGGCCCAGGGCAGGAGACTTTCCCCAGGCACCGAGACCCAAGCCTTCCTGCACCCGTCACGCCTCAGTGCAGCTCTGTTTTCTGCTGTGCTGCAGAAGTCGGCCGCAGAGCTCTGAGTGCACAGACATTTCCCAGTGCCCCAGGGAGCACACCCACGCCACCGCACTTTCCTCACGAGTTCATCCAGAGAGACGGYGCAGCCAGCCCAGCGTGCCAGCCATGCCCCCACGAAACCCTCTCCAGCTCCCCTCCGCTGGGCAGCACTGCTAACCAGCCTGGCTGCCTCTTCCCCAAGCAGCACTGGTGATCGAGTGGGTCCCAGAAAGCCTGGGAAGGGTCCCGCACATCCCAGAGACACCAGGCTGGACAGTACCTGCTTGGCCAAGGTGGAGCAGGTCCCTCCTGCTTCTTGACCTCTGCTCCCAGGCTAGACAGAAATCTGAGCCAACTGCAAAGTGGCAGTGAAGGTCCCTAAAACACCTGCACTTCCTTCCATCTCCCCAGAGCAGGAGATTAAGGCATGTGCCGGAGTGCACAGTGTGAGGCAGAGGGTGGAGCAGGGCCCCAAAAGCAGAGTGTGCACCATGGATGAGGTGCTCCAGGGACAGAGTCTGGCCAAGGGTGATGGTTTCTTTCTGCCCAGGCCTCAGGTTTGCACAGGTCTCACAYGAAATGCATTTGGCCACAGATACACCAAGGGGAGGTCACACACTGACCATCCTCTGAGCTGCCACCCAGGGCCACAGCAAAGGCTATGCCACGGCGCCCTGCCCTGCCTTGCTCTGCACCAGCACTCCCAACATCGCACTCTTCCGGCTGCCCGCAAACCAGGGCAGGGAGAGCTGCCTGCACGCAAGGGGCTCCGGAGGAGAGTGCTGGCAGCGAGCAGCGCTGGGGCCAGACCTGCCTTGTCGTTGGCCCTGATCCTGCTTACGGGCAGAAGCTCTCAGCACACAACCCCGGCTGTCCTTGGGGCAGCCGGCTGCAGCCGGGACAGCAGATCTGGCCCTGGCGCACACAAGCTGCAGCTGCAGGGAGCTGCTGTCGGCTGCGGGGCTCAGTGTCTCCGGGGCGTGCGTGCCGAGGCGAGCGCCGGTCGGCCCCGCAGCCGAGGGTGAGSGATGGGTGCACGAGCAGCCCGGACGTGGCTGAGCCCCGAGGAGAGCATTGACACGCGAGCAGGGCACCCACGAGCCGCAGCGGCCACCCCGAGTGCTGCCTGGCCTCTTGCAGCAGCCCGCTCCGGGGTTATACAAGCACTGCAAGCCCTGGGCAGATAAGCAGCTTGCCCAGTGCAGTCGAGAGCTAACAGCATGTGACGGGGGGGAGGAGGCGGTGGGGGGAGAGATGATTAAGCAGGAAGGACAAGTTCAGCAGAGTTAGGCACCATCCTGGCCCTGGGCCAGCCCTGATCTGCACCCTGGGCACTGCAGAGCAACCCGGCGGAGGCTGCAACGCTGCTGGCCCGGGGACCCTCCGCGGGGCCGGCTCCAGCAGCGAGCGCCCGGCGGGCCGGGCTGCCCCACGCCCCAGGCGAACAAGGGCGCATTGTGCAGGGCTGGCAGCGGGACGCCGGCCAGGCGCCCTCCCGGGGCCCTGTGGTCGGCACTGCGGTGCTACGCCACGCTGTGCACCTGCCGGCCCCGGGAACCGCAGCAAGGCTCCCACGGGAGAGGCAGGAACCGCCCGGGGAGACCCAAGCTCCTTAGCCCGGGCTGGGAGCCGTCACCAGCGCACAGCTCATCACCCCAGAGCCCGACGCCCCTCGGCACAGCCGGCACGCCTGCCGCCCCGGCCGCCTCTCCTGCCCATTCCCTGCCCTCGCCCTCACCGTCTCCCACGCGACGCCTCCGGGGTCTGCACTGCGCCGACGGCCCCTCTCTGCCCCGCCAGCACATCCCTCCCCTGCCCGGGGCAGACCCGGCTCCAGGCCCATGGTGCCAGTGGTCCCAGGGCTTCTCCGTCGCTCGCTGGCAGGAGGCAGCTCCRCTCCCGGGGCCCCGCAGAGCGGCCGCACTCACTGCGGCTCTCCACAGCCCGTGCCGCGGGTGCCGGGCTGCTGACGGCCTCTGCCTTCCTCCGCAGGACACAGACAACTCCGGTGCCACTATCCTACACCTCGCAGCCCGTTTCGGGCACCACGAAGTGATCGACTGGCTCCTCCGCTTCGGAGGCAGCGACCCCACGGCAGCCACGGACACGGGAGCGCTGCCTGTCCACTACGCTGCAGCCAAAGGAGATTTCCCTTCCTTGCAACTTCTCTTAGGACACTGCCCAAGGTAACAGCCCTCCGCTTCGGGGGGGCCACGCGGGTCCTGCCGGCCGGGCTGCAGCCCAGGAGGAGAGGCCGTCGCGGATGGGCTTGCGCTGGCGCGGAGGAGCGGGGTCCCGCTGCCAGCCTGGGGCTGCCGGTCCCCCACGGCCAGGGGCACGGCGCCGGGGCGGCTGCCCGCGAGGTGCCCGCGTGCCCGCTGCAGGGCCGCGGCCTCGCTCCGCGCCAGCTCCCGGGGCRCCGCGGCAGCGTTATCGCCCGGGCAGTCAGCTGCCCGTTCTTTATGGCCCGGAGAGAAAGGGCGAGGAGGAGAGCTGCGAGCGCTGGCAGAAATATTGCTGCCGGCCCCGCGCGGCGCTGAGCGGGATTTGTTCCCGGCGCTTTTGGCGGGGGGTGATAACACAGCCGCCTTTGTCYGCCCCGGCGTTATGTAAATGGATCAGGCCGCCGCGCACGGCAGGGAAATGACCTTCCTGTTGCTGCAGCAGCGCGGGCTGTGGGCACCACGGCCGCTCCCCGGCACGGAGGCTCGGGGCACCAGGCAGCCTTCCCGCAGGCTGCTTTGCCCGCCCCATGCCCGGGAGCCCGTGGGGTTTCAGGGCTCCTGCCGGGCAACCGCGACGCTGCCGGCTCGCTGGGCCCTGGGGGACACGGCGCGAGGAAGCAGGGCACCCTCGCCCCGAGCCAGGCCGTGCGATTATGCGGGCTCTAATCTGCTTTCCCACGGTGGGCAGAGGCTGCTGCTATAAATAACCGCGGCCCGGCCGTGGGGATCAGCCTGCCGGCCGCACCGTGCCATGCTGCTCCGGGAGCGCCACGGGGTGAGGGGGCGGGTGGCAGGGACGCTCTCCGGCACTGGCCTCCCCGACCCRGCCAGCAGCCTCCTCTTCCTCGCAGCCAGGAGTGCGCTGCCACCACGGCGGGCTCCCGGCCGGGGCTCTGCCACGCGCACGGGGCAGCCCTGAACACCGGCAGCTTCGCCGGCAGCAACACGCAAAGCACCTTCCYGGCAGCCCGTTCCCAGCCAGGCGCTTGCAGGTGCAGCCCAGCCGCCCCCACCCCAGCTTACTCACCACGGGCAGCCTCCCAGCCCCAGCACCCGCCCCCGGCATTTATCCCCTCCCCAGGTGTGCCCAAGCATGCATTAACCCTGTCCGCCCCAGGCCGGGGGGGCACGCGGGTCCCCCAGCCCCGCGGCGCCGGGACCCCGTACGCGCAGGCCTGCGTTAAACGCGCTGGGCGGCAGCGCTTCTACATTGAATTTCATGCTCCTGCTGGGGTTACTTTCGCTGCAATCACCTGCCTTCCCGAGCGAAGAAAGCCCTGAATTATTTACCGCGCGCGCCCGCCCTGCTCCCAGGCCCTGCGGCTCGCGGCAGGCTCCGTTACAGCTGTGAAATTCAATGC
>NW_020450949.1:793014-795024 GCF_003343035.1 Apteryx rowi | reverse complement strand
GCCTGGCAAAGCCCCGGCGCTCGCAGCCCGGCCCCAGACGGCGGTCGCTGGTGCGGATTAGCCCCTTCCAGACTGCTCGGAAAGCGGCTCTTCGGCACTGCCAACCTGCCCCTTACCGCGGTGTGCCGGCTGCCCCGCCGGCGCCGGCCCCTGCAGTCGGGACGCAGGCGGGGGAAGAGGCCAGCGCCGTGGCGGCTCGGTGGCCGTGCGGGCCTGGCACGGAGCCGCCTTGCCGATGGGATGGGATGGGGTGGGATGGGATGGGACGGGAGGGAGGAGAGCTGCGGGAGCAGCGCCAGGCCCAGGGACGCCGCGTGGCCGCGCAGCGCTGGCCGCGGCCCTTCTCACGGTTACAAGGATCAATTATTAAGGACCCGCGATCTTTGCGATAACAGAGCGGAGTATTTATTGCTCTTCCTTTTTTAAATATTCAACAGGTTTTTATGGAGTGCTTAATAAACCAGCTCCCTGCGCGGCTGGGGTAGGCCACCAGCCGCTGGCTGCGGGGACGTGGGGACGCGGGGATGCGGGGACGTGGGGATGCAGGGATGCAGGGATGTGGGGACGTGGGCAGGGCGGCGCTTGCTGCAGCGCTCGGCCGTGGGCCCGAGGGCTCTCTGCTCCCTGCTCGCTGGGCCAGGGGCTGCCGCATGCCAGCGGAGCCGGCGCGGCCGTGGCTGCTGTCACCCAGTGCCGTCGTGTGGGCCCGGCTGCCCCCAGGCAGCTCTGCGGCGCAGCCTCCTGCAGCAGCCCCATGGTTATTGGGTGCCTAAGCCGCTTATTTAAAAATACTGCTAAATTGCAGTGTCCAAAAACAGCCGAAGGAATGGGATTAGCTTAAGCACGCTTACTGCCTTAATGACCTCCCGCGGGAGCTGCAGCACCTGCGAGGGGAGCTAGCGGAGAGCCGGGGTGCAGGRTCACGGCCTGCAACGCCTGGCGGCGGGGCTGCTCCCCGTGCCCGTGCGTCCCCGTGTCCCCGTGTCCCCTGCACCCGTGCATCCCCGCGCTGTGCCCGGGCGCGGCGGGTGACCGGCGCCGCGCTCCCCTTGCAGCACGCTCAGCGCGCAGACCAAGACCGGTGCCACCCCTCTGTACCTCGCCTGCCAGGAGGGCCACCTGGAGATCATCCAGTACCTGGTGCAGGACTGCGGCGCCGACCCCCACGTGCGCGCCAACGACGGCATGACGCCCCTGCACGCCGCCGCCCAGATGGGCCACAACACCGTCATCGTCTGGCTGGTGAGCGCGGCGGGCGGGCGGGCGGGATGGCGGGCGGGCGTTGGGGGCCACGGCGGCGCCGCGCTCAGCCGCCGCCACCGCCGCCAGATGAGCTTCACCACGGTGAGCCTCGCGGAGCGGGACGCCGACGGCGCCACGGCCATGCACTTCGCCGCCAGCCGCGGCCACGCCAAGGTGCTGAGCTGGCTGCTGCTGCACGGGGGCGAGATCAGCGCCGACGCCTGGGGGGGCACGCCGCTGCACGACGCCGCCGAGAACGGCGAGCTGGAGGTGGGTGCCGGCGCGGGGCGGCGGGGGGTGGCGGGCACACGGCTCGCCGGCGCCCCAGCCCCTGCCACGCGCCCGCCTCCCCCCAGTGCTGCCAGATCCTGGTGGTCAACGGTGCCGACCTCAGCGTGCGTGACCAGGACGGCTACACGGCGGCCGACCTCGCCGACTACAACGGCCACGGCCACTGCGCCGAGTACCTGCGCACCGTGGAGAACATGGTAGGGGGGCGCCGGGGCGGTGCGGGGCCGGGGGGCCGCGCGGTGCCCCACGCCCCGGGCTGAGCCAGCCGCGCCGCTGTGCCGGCAGAGCATGGAGCACCGCGTGCTGTCGCGGGACCCCTCCGCCGACGGGGAGTGCCGGCAGCCCGACTCGGGCATGTCGTCGCCCAACACCACGGCGTCGGCGCCGCAGGCRCGCTTCGAGGTCGGCTCCCCCGCCAGCACCCTCTCCAACTACGACTCCTGCCGCTCCAGCCAGTCCAGCACCGGCGAGAAGCGG
>NW_020450949.1:788236-791004 GCF_003343035.1 Apteryx rowi | reverse complement strand
AGGCGCCGCTCCTCCCTGCGGACACCATGCACAACGGCAGCCCGGCGGAGAGCAAGCCCGGCGCGGAGCTGCCGCTGCCACCGCCACCACCGCCGCTCCCTGCCGCCGCCTGCCCGCCGCCCCCACCGCTGCCCCCGCTGGCCGAGGCCTCCGCCGGCCCCCGCCGCTCCTCCTCCTCCACGGGAAGTAAGTCCCGGCGTCCTGGGGAGAGCTGCGCCGCGCTCGGTTGTCCCACGGCACCGCAGCTGCCCCAGTGCCAAGCGTTGCCTGCAAGCACGCACAGAGCAGCGTGCACAGGGCAGCACGCGCACGGTGCAGCGTGCATGGGGCAGCATGCACAGAGCAGCGTGCACAGGGCAGCACGCACACGGTGCAGCGTGCATGGGGCAGCATGCACAGGGCAGTGTGCACAGGGCAATGTGCATGGGGCAGCCGCCCCGGCTCCAGCCGCCTTCGTGCCAGGTCTTTCTGTCTGTTTTTCGGCTCCTCACGGCCCTCTCTGTCCTTCTCTCCCTCGGTCTCTGCGCGGGGGCCGCCGTGCCGGCCGCCCCCACTTGCTCTCACTGCTGGCTGCTTCTCTCCTCTCTTGTCTTGTGCTGGCCAAATCCTTCCTCCGCTTGCCGCGCTGCGCCTCTGCTTCTCCCTCTAGAAGGAAAAGCTTTGAGGCAGATGAAGAGTAAGTACCGTGGCCGGACAGGGCGAGCGCCCGCGGCGGGGAGCAGCCCGGCCCTGACCCCGGCCCTGGCCCCAGCCCCACACTGCCCCACGCCGAGCCGCCGGCGAGGGCAGCCGCGGCCGCGCACAGAGAGCCTTTGTTCGGGCTCATCCGGCCGGCTTTACTGCCCACGTGAGCGCCGCCGGCTCCCCCCGCCGCTGGTCACCGCCGGCGGGCTGGCAGCCGCCCAGCGCCGGCTTTATTAGCGCCGGGTCCCGGGGACGGCGGCTCTCGGCCGCCGCTTAACGCCGTTGCCTCCTCCCCGCCGGGGCGTTGACACCAGCAGGCTTTTGTGCCCCGGTGCGGCGCGGCGCGGTGCGGTGCAGCCGGCCAGGGCGAGCGGTGCCGCCGGCCGGGAGGTGCCATGGGCCGCTAGGGACCCGTGCATGGCCGGCACGGACGGTGGGTGCGCGGCACAGCACGGCACAGCACGGCGCACGGGCACTGCGGCGAGGCTGGGGACGGGCGGCCGCCGGCTGCCGGCACCCTGACTGCCCCGGCTCCCTCCGCCAGGTACCAAGTCGTTCAACATGATGTCCCCCACCGGCGACAACTCGGAGCTGCTGGCCGAGATCAAGGCTGGGAAGAGCCTCAAGCCGACGCCGCAGAGCAAAGGCTTCACCACCATCTTCTCCGGCAGCGGCCAGGCAGGGGCCAACGTAGGTGACAGCGGGGGCTGGCGCGGGGCCGCGGGAGCTGGGTGACGACGAGCCACGGTGCCTGGCGCAGTGTCACCCCGAGCGGCGCGGGAGAGCAGGGTGCTGCGCTCTACGCCGCGAGCCCTGCCGGCACGGGGGGCTGGGGCTGCTGGGGACAACCCGCTGCGGGCTGTGCCATGCTGCACCATGCCATGCTGCACCATGCAGTGCCGTGCTGCACCATGCCGTGCTGCACTGTGCTGTGCTGCACCGTGCCGTGCCAGGGGCATGCACAAGGCAGCACAGAGTGGTGGCAGCCGCCGGCACGGCACCAACGCCGCCTCCCTCCGCAGGCCGAGTCGCCGGCATCGTCCCCATCGCCAGCGAGGACGCCGACCCCGCCAGCCACCCCCGAGGCTGTGGCGGCGCCGCGGGCGGGCGGCTTGCTGGAGCCCGTGGTGAACGGGAGCTCGCCGGTGCCAGCGGCGGGGGCCGGGGGGCCGCCGGACGCGGAGGCCCTGGTGCCGAGCCACGACGAGCAGGGCCGGCCCATCCCCGAGTGGAAGCGGCAGGTGATGGTGCGCAAGCTGCAGCTGAAGATGCAGGAGGAAGAGGAGCAGCGGCGCAAGGTAGGGAGGGGGCCGGGCGGCGGCAGCCCGGGGTGCTGTGTGCGGTGCGCGCGGCACGGGCACGGCCGAGGAGCGCCGCCGGCGCCGCCCCAGCAGCAGGATCTCGGCGGACACGGCCCCGCGCTGCGTGCCGCAGCTGCTGCGTGCCATGCCATGCCGCGCGCGTTTGCCGTGGTGCCCAGCCGGCGCGGCGCCCACCCGGCCCCGCGGCACCGCCGCAGGGAAGCGTCTTGCATGCTCGGCCAGGGGTGTAACGCGTGCACGGAGCCGCCACCGCCGCTGCCGCTGCTGCTGCCGCCGCCGCCACCGCCACCGCACGGCGCACGTGAGGGCTTGCACGCGCGCGGGGCCCCGGCCGCGTCCTCAGGAGCTGTTTTGCCCTTTTTCCCGCCCTAGCTGGAGCCCGGGAGCGTCTCGCCCGCCGCGTGCTGGCGCTACTCCCCTGCCCACAGGGGCTTGCTGGGACCCTTTGGGCAGCTCATGACGGAGGAGGACATTCTCCGCATTGAGAGGCAAATCGAAAACCTGCAGGTGATGCACAAGGTGCAGACGGTGGAGCCGGAGCTGGAGCAGCTGGAGGAGGAGCTGCAGCAGCTCCTGCCGCTCTCCGCCGCGCTGGCCCAGGAGCGCTTCAGCCTCAACCCCAAGCGCATGCAGGGCCGCGCCGACGACCTGCCCGCCTGGTGCAGCAAGATCTCCGCGCTGCTGAAGAGCATGGCCGTGCTGCTGGCCACGCTGGGGGGCAAGGAGGGCCCTGCCGCCGCCGCCGCCGCCGCCGCTGCTGCC
>NW_020450949.1:785772-787157 GCF_003343035.1 Apteryx rowi | reverse complement strand
CGCGGCCCGGCGCCGAGCTGGGCGACCTCAGCGACGAGGACATCTGCCGCTACATCGACCGCAGCTTCTCCTTCTGGAAGGAGAGGGAGGCCGAGATGGGCGACGCCTGAGCGCCGCGGCCAGCGGGGCGGCGGCGGCCCCGTGCTGGCGGTGGCCGTGCTAGCGGCAGCAGCCCAGGCGGTGCACGTGGACGTGGTGGTGGCGGTGGCCGTGGTGGCGGCCATGGCGGTGGCAGCGGCGGTGGCTGTGGACATAGCAGTGGCGGCGGCGGCGGCGGTGGCGGCGGCGCGCTGGGCGAGACGGGGCGTCCCGCCGGGGGCCGTGCGCCGAGTTGCCGCGTGCTGTGTGCGCGTGCGTGTGCGTGCGCGGCTGCAGCGTCCCATTGGCGTGGCGTGCGCGGTGCCCAGGGCGGCGTGCGCCCGCGCCAGCCCCGACTGCAATAAACCTGTGTGTGCTGCGATGGCCCCGCGCTCCGGCAGTCCTTGGCGCGCGCGGGGGCCGCGTGCCTGTGCCCTGCGCCGGCAGCACCGCGGGGATGCTGCAGGGTGATGCCCCGCGAGCCGCCCGGGCTCAGCGCTGTGCCGGTGCCGCGCTCTGCGGGAACGGAGTCACAGCGCGTGCGGTCGGCGCATCCGCAGAGCCCGGCAATGCTGCCGGCACACGGGGCCGCGGCACGGCTCCCCCCGCTCCCGGCCGGGAGCTGCAGCCCACCGTGGTGCCAGCCCCGGCGTCCCGCTCCCGCCTGGCCGGCGGGCGGCTGAGGCCGGCCCAGCTCGTGTCGCGCGGCGCGGCGGTAACGCCGCTGTCCCTTGCAGGAGCAGGAGGAGGAGGCGCGCCTGGCCAGCATGCCGGCCTGGAGGAGGGACATCCTGCGCAAGAAGCTGGAGGAGGAGAGGTGAGTGGGGCCGGCGGGGAGGCGCTGCTGCCATGCCGTGCCATGCCGTGCCGTGCCGTGCCGTGCCGTGCCGTGCTGCGCCGTGCCGCCCCGTGCTAACGGCCTCTCTCCACTTGCTTTCGCAGGGAGCAGAAACGGTGAGTGCCGCTCGTCCCCTTCCCTGCGGCAGGCGGGCAGGCGGGCAGCCGCGGCGCTGCCGGCCCGGCGCTGGGAGCCGGCGTCACCCTGTCCCTTCCGTTGCCGAGCAGGAAAGAGCAGGAGAAGCTGCGGCGCGAGGAGGAGGAGAAGGAGAAGGAGCAGTCGGAGAAGCTAAGGACTCTTGGGTACGATGAGACCAAGCTGGCGCCGTGGCAGCGGCAGATCATCCTGAAGAAAGGGGACATAGCGAAGCACTAGTCGCGCCGCGCTCCGGCCCGCCAAGCGCAGCCCCCGTGCTGCCGGCGGACGCCGCGCCGTGCTGCACCGCGCCATGCCGTTCCGTGCCGCGGGG
>NW_020450949.1:783680-785007 GCF_003343035.1 Apteryx rowi | reverse complement strand
CGCACGCCGCGCCGGCACCGCGCACGTTGCCAGCCCTGGGCACGCCAACGGCCCCGTGCACGCCACCAGCCCCCGTGCACGCCGCCCGTCCCGTGCACGCTGCCAGTCCCGTGCACACCGCTGGCGCCGCGCACGCACGGCCCGGCTCGCTCGCCTCCGCCGCATCCCGTCCCGTTCCCGGAGCCGCTAGAGGGAGACTTTCGGCTTGTGTCTGCCCTAGAGCGCCTGCATTTTCAGCGAATAAAACAGTGAACCCCTCCAGCAGCGCCCTGCACCTTCCTCCGGGCTGCCCCGTGGTGTCGCCAGCACCTGCAGCGTCCCCAGCGCCCATGACACGTGCAGCATCCCCAGCGCCCGCGGTGTCCCCGATGCCCGCGGTGCCCCAGCGCCGTCCGCCCACAGCCCGCGCCGCGCGTGGGGCTGGCGGCAGCCCCGGGAAGAAGGGCCAGGCGCCGGCAGGTGGAGAAGAGGCCGCTTTATTTCCGTGGGGGCCGGCCCCGCGCGCCCCGGGCGGCCTCGAGAACTATCCCATGAGTTCAGCGCGGGCTCGGCGCCGTGGGGCCTGGCCAGTGCACCGCAGGCAGGGGGAGGACATAAATAGGGGGGCTGCGGGCCAGCGCCCGCCGGCAGGAGAGCTCCGTCCCGCTTCCACCGGCCGAGCCCGCGGGCGGATAACTGACATAACATGTCTACACGGCATAAGTAACTATACTTAGGGGTAGGGCGCCCCGCAGCGCCAGGCAGCGCGCCGCCGCCGCCGGCTCCCCACGGGGCTGCGCTGCTCTGGGACCAGCAGCCCCGTGGCCAGCGCCGCCGGGACGTGCACAGCCCGGCAGGAGCCTGGGGCGGCCGGTGATGCCGCGTCCTGCAGCCCGGCACGCAGCACGGCACGGCATGCAGCACGGCACGGCATGCAGCACGGCACGGCATGCAGCCCGGCACGTGGCATGCAGCGCGGCACGTGGCATGCAGTGCGGCATGCAGCACAGCATGCAGCACGGCTCGCGGCACAGCTCAGGGGCAGTCCTGCAGGCGCAGCCGCAGCGCCTCGGCGCAGCCCGCCAGCTCCATGCGCTTGAGGGCGGCGAAGACGGGGTCGAGCGAGGCGCTGGTCTGCTGGCACCAGCGCTTCAGCATCTCGTACTGCTGGTCGCGGACGTGGGCGAACTCCACCTCCACCACCTCGATCTCGGTGTCGGGCAGCCCCAGCACCCGCACGAACTCCTTCCAGCGCCGCAGGGGCACGGCGTCGATGACGGCGTAGAGCCGGCTGCCCTGCAGCGGGGGCCCCACGGCAGGGCCGTGCGGCGGCGAGCCAGGGCTGGGG
>NW_020450949.1:779265-783523 GCF_003343035.1 Apteryx rowi | reverse complement strand
CCACGGTGCAGCCTCACCCGCAGGGGCGGGAGCCGGTGCCGGCACCGAGCTGTGCCCGCCGCAGCAGCCCCCCACGGCGTCACCGGGTGCGGGGCCGGGTGCGGGGCTGGGGAGGGGGCCAGGGGCCGAGGCGTCCTGCCGCAGCCGCAGCCGCTGCCGCTTGTGGTAGATGGCGAGGGCACCCAGGAAGAGGGGCCCGGCGAGCCCCAGCAGCAGGTACTCCAGCCCCAAGCCTGCAAGAGAGGAGCCGAGCGTCCCAGGGGGCCGGGAACGCCGCCGCCACCGCGCGCCTGCCTCGGCTCGCGCCCCACGCACCTTGCCGGTCCTTGCACGCCCGCTTGCACTCCTCGCCGCACTTCTCCACCGGGCGCCTGCAGGGAGAGGCGAGCGTGAGCAGGGCCCTGCACCGCGGCGCCAGTCACGCGAGCCCCCCCCGGCGCGCGCCCCAGGAACGGCCCCCAAGCTGCTCACAGGTGGCACGGCCGGCACTCGCCGCCCTCGGCGTAGAAGTCCGGCTTGCAGCTCCCGCACTGCGTGTCCTGTGTCGCCGAGCCTGCGGGAGGGCAGGGGTCAGGGTGCTGCAGGGCACAGCACGGCGCGGCATGGCACAGCACGGTGCAGCACGGCACAGCACGGCGCGGCGGCACTCACACGGGCGCTGGATGAGCCTCCCGGTGCAGGGCCGGCACTCGTGGCAGGCGAACTCGCTGCAGCGCTCGTCGATGCAGTGGCGGAAGCGGCCAGGCTCGCAGCTGCAGACGACGTTGCTGGTGGCCGAGCAGTTCCTCAGCACGCTCTGGAAAGCTGCCAGAGGCGGGCGGTGAGCAGGGGCCACGGGGCGGCATGGCGCAGTGTGGCGCGGCGCAGCGCGGCACGGCTCACCTTGGTGGTCGCACTCGTAGCAGGCCTGGCACTCTGGGGCGGTGTTGGGCTGGGAGTGGAAGGTGCCGGCGGGACAGGGCTCGCAGACGCTGTCGTTGCTGTGGCTCATGCAGGGCGAGCGCAGGAAGGTCCCTGTGCAAACACGGGGGTGGTGACGGCAGCACGGCCGGGGGCCACGGCGCGGCACGCTTTGCCGCCAGCAGCGGCCCCGTGGTGCGGCGCGGCACGGCTGGGACGGGTGACACACCACGCAGCACAGCGCCGTGCACGGCTCTCACCTGCAGGGCACTCGGCGCAGCAGCGGTGACCCGCCTCACTCCAGCGCATGCCGGCGGGGCAGGAGGCTCTCGCGGCGCGCCGTCCCGGGCGAGGGGGCTGCGGCGATGGCGACGCCGGGCCCCGCGGCCGCCCCGGCACAGTGCCGTCCTGGAGGGCCCAGGACCGCTCGCCGCTCGCCGCCAGCCACAGTGCCGCCAGCAGCACCTGGGCAGAGAGAGCAGGCTGCAGGCGGCCGCTGGCCCCGGCGAGCCGGCAGAGCCACAGAAAGCGTGCATCGTCCTCGCCCGGTGCCCAGGCCCGGCTCGCGTGCCCGTGGCTGCCGGGAATGCCCCGCGGCAGCCCCGGCGCCGCGCTTCCCGCGGTACCTGAGTAAGCGGCTTCCCGGCGGCGGGCGGGCGCTGCGGGGAAAGGCTGCGCGGGGGCACCGGCCGCCCCCGGAGCGCGGGAGCCCGCAGCCGGGGCAGGAGCAGCCGCCGCGGTTCCTGTAAGCAGCCCGCGCTCGCCGCCGCCCTGGGAGCCGGCGCTGCCGCGGGGCCCTGACCCCCGCCCGGGAGGGAGGAAGAGGAGGGGGGCCGTGGGGCAGGGAGCCGGCGGCAGCCGGGGCGCCGTGCCGGGCGCCGGGGAACGCCCCGCCAGGCCGGGGTCCCGGGCAGCCCCGAGCGGGGCGCAGGCGGCACCCGGCCGGGCACAGAAGGGTTAAGGGCGCCGGCGCTGGCTTTCCCCGGTTTATCTCTGCGCGCGGTCGCAGCTGAGGCGGTTTCCTCCCTTAGAGGAAACCGTGCCCGGCTCGCGCTCCCCTCCGATGGTATCGCGCTTCGTACGTGCGTCCCAAACTAGGTCAGCCGCTCCCCCGCCTGCCCCGCGCCGGGGCGGCTGCGCTGCCGCGGGGCTCCGCGTGGCGCGGGACGGGGCGGGACACGGGGCGAGGGGACGGGGCGCCCCGCGCGGGGGCAGCGCGGGCGGGCGGGCAGCCAGGGCACACGGCACGCCGGGGGGCGGATTTCCCAGCCGCGATCGCCGCGATTAAAGGGCCTGAATCATTTTCTACGCGACCTGCCGCAGCCGGGCTGGAAACGGCGCAGGGGCCCCCCATTTGCATAGCGCCGCGGCGGGGCCGGGGCCGGGGCCGGGGCCGGGGCAGCCGTGCCGTGACGAGGCCGCAGCCAGCGGCACGTCTGAGTCAGCGGCGCGGCGCGGCGCCACCTTCCCATGGCGCGGCCGAGCCGGTGCCGAGCGCGGCCGCCCTTCCCGGGCCGCGGCAGGGACCCCGGAGCCGCGGGCGCCGTCCCCGCTGCGGGTCACCTAACGGCGCGAGCCGGCGCTTCCTGCGCCGCGCAGCACGAGTGCCGCCGCGCTCGGGGCGAGCGGCACCCGGCCGCGCCGGGCCCTGCCCCTCGGCGCAGCCCGCTGCGGTCCCTGGGCCGTTCCCGTGGTCCCTGTGGCCGTTCCCGCGGTCCCTACAGCCATTCCCACGGTCCCTACAGCCGTTCCCACGGTCCCTACAGCCATTCCCACGGTCCCTACAGCCGTTCCCGCGGTCCCCACGGCTGTGCTGTGCCCGCAGCACCTTGGCCGTGCCGTGCTCGGCTCCGGGCGAGGAGGGCTCTGGATGCCAGGCACGGGCCCCGCCGGGGGCGTCTGAGCGGTTTCGGCACGCGCAGGCCCCACGGTGCTCACCTGCCCCGAGCCCCCCTGCAGCGCTGGCTGCCCAGCTGTGGGAGGCCGCGGCGGTGCCCGGACCCCGTCGGCGCCGCACTCACCCAAGCTGCCCCGGAGACCCCGTGCTTCATCCTTGCGCCCGGCGCGGCTGGGGCATGCCGGGGGGCCGGTGGAGCCGCGCGGCACGGCCGAGCCGCGGCTCCCCGCGCTCAGCGCCCGGGCACAGCGCCCCGCCAATCCATCGCCCCGCCGCCGCCGCCGCCGCCGCTGCCGCGCAACGCGTGGCGAATGAGCGCCAGCCCGCCCCGCCGAGGCTTTTACACCCGACCGCGGCAGGAGGAAATGCTTTTTTTGGAAGTCGCTCCAGGGGTGCGAAACCACATGACGGCGACGGCGGCAGCGCGCGGCAGGGACGCGGTGCCCCCGGCCGCCTCCCTCGCGCCGGCCGCCCCCCGGGACCCCGTCCTGGGCCAGCAGTGCTGTGGCGGAAGGAGAGCCGACACCGGCGAGCGTGCACTCGGCTAGGTTTAATGCTCAGCCTGTTACGCAGCAGGGCCGGGCGGCCGCAGGCACCGGCCCGGCACAGCGCGGACGTTATTGTTGTGGCACGACACCTGCGGCCGGTCCCCATGCGCCCACCCGGGCCGTGCCGCATGCAGCAGCTGCCGCTTCCCTGACCCCGCAGTGCTGCACAAATCGAAGCTTAATAAATACGGTGCTTGGCCGAGGGCCGGGCTGGGCGCCGCAGGCTGCTCCCCCGGCTCGGGCAGGCCCGTGTGCCAGAGGCCGCCTGCCCCAGTGCTCGCCACGTCCCTCGCCACCAGCCCCGCACCACCCACGGCTCCCTGCACCCCGGCACCATCCCCTCCTGCCGCCAGCCCGCCTCCCCGCCGCCGCTGCCGGCACGCTTGGCCGCCCGCCGGCACCGCGTCCGTTCTGCGTCTCGGCCCTCTTCACCCGCCGCCAACGTTTTGTTCCCTTCCTCTCGAACCGGAGCGGCCCCGGCACGCGCGGCCGGCTGCCTCCCCGCCGGGCCGGGAGAGGCACGGGCACGGCGCTGCCCCAGCATCCGCATCCTGCCCCGGGAGGAAACGGGGCCGTGTCTCCGCCGGCTCGCTGTCGCGCCTCCGAGACGTCCCGGCACGCGCGCTCCTCGCTCGGCCCGGTGCCGGCTGCAGGCACAAGCAGGAGGAGCTCCCCGGAGCGGCGCAAGGCTTCTCCGTCTCCGCGCCCCCCGGCACCGTCACACCTCCCTGCAGGCAGAGGCAGAGGCGCTCAGCCGCGGGGCCCCTCCACGGCGGCGGCAGCACGGCACGGCGCGGCACGGCGGGCGCTTACGAGGCGGTCAGCGTGGAGTTGAGCAGCAGCGTGGTCCGGATCCGGTAGAGCTGGGCCAGGGTCAGCTTGCGGTGCTGGGCCGACTGGGGGTCCGAGAGGG
>NW_020450949.1:775556-778804 GCF_003343035.1 Apteryx rowi | reverse complement strand
GGGCTCCAGGGCCAGCCCGCGGGCGCCGGGCAGGGGTGGCGCAGCCGCCGGCTCCCCGCCGCCCTCCGGCAGCTCCGCCGTGGGGGTGCTGCACGAGGCCGTGGTGCTCAGGGAGGTCGCGTCCGACTGCGAGCTGAACGGCCCCACCTCCGTGTCCGGCGAGGAGAGCTCGTCGCTGGCGTCCACCACCACCACCGCGATGGTCTCCGTGGAGCCGTCCGAGGGGCTGCGAGCGTGCGGACGTGAGGACGGCAGTGGTGCCGACCCCCCCCCCCCCGGCGCGCACGGCCCTCCTGCCCCGCTCCGCACCTCCGCTGCGAGTCCAGGCTGGTGGTGCTCTTGCGGAGCACGGTGGGGGAGCTCGCCGCCGAGGTGCCGCTCTCCTCCTCCTCCTCCTCCTCCTCTTCCTCCTCCTCCTCCTGCAGGCGCCGGCGCTGGCTGCGCTGCTGCTCCTGCAGCCGCAGCCGCTGCAGCAGGTTCTGGGAGCGGAGACGCGTTAGGGGCCGCGGGGCCGGTGCCCAGCGCCCGGCACCCAGCGCCCCGCGCCGGCCCTCACCTGCGCGTTGTGCAGCGCCTCCACCCAGCCGCGGCACAGCGACTGCCCGCTGGCCTGGAAGGTGTAGGCGGCCACGGCGCTCCGGAACTCGTTCACGTAGATGAGCAGGAAGGAGCCTGCGGGCAGAGGAGCCGTGAGCGGGGCGGCGCGAGCGGAGCCGGCCCCGGGCTCGGAGCGACCCCCGGCCCGCGCCCGCCAAAGCGGCGCGGCTCACCCGGGTCCCTGAGCTCCCGGCACACGATCTTGTCCACCAGCAAGGGCTGCCGGATGACCTTGGTGCGCTCAGCCCTCTTGACGGGCTTGGTGATGAGGAAGAGGTCGGTGAAGAGGAAGCAGTAGACATCCATCTGGGGCGAGAGGCAGGCGGTGGGCGCGGGCGGGAGCCGCGGGGCGCCCCGTGCCGTGCCGTGCCGCGGCGCGGCGCTGCTCACCTTGCTGTCCTTCCCCTCCCTCATCCTGAGGCTGCCCTCGAGCAGGAGCTGCCGCGTGTCGTCCGGGGAGGTGCCGGGGATGGGGGCCGTCAGGTCCAGGCGCAGGAACTCCTTCAGGAGCTGCGGAGAGGGGCTGGCGTTGGCGCGGTGCGGCACGGCACGGCACAGCACAGCGCAGCCGCTCCACTGCCCTGCCTACCTTGTCCACCTCATCCGTGCTGCTCTCCACCACCTCGTAGGAGTCGATGCGGCTGAGGATGGCGGCCAGGCGCTGCCGCTCCTGCCGCTGCCGCATGCGGGAGTTGACGTGGTTGATGAACTGCTCCACGGAGCCGATCTGCAGCGGGGGAGGCCGGGTGTGAGGGTGCTGGGGGCCTGGTCCCGGGGGTCTGGGAGCCCGGCCGTGGGGGTCTGGCCTGCGCCCCGTGCCCCGTGCACTCACCATGGCGATGATGGCCTCCCGGCTCCGCGCGTCGTCCGTCTTCTTCAGCACAGACTTGAGCAGCAGCGGGTACTTGGTGAGGCGCTGGTGCGGCTTCACCAGCATGTCGCTGAGCTTCAGGCGGCTGCACTGCTTGTGCTTCTCGGCCCACTGCGCGCGGCGGCGTTAGCGCCCGGCACAGCGTGGTGCCCGCTCCCGGCCCCGCGCCCGTGCCCGCGCCCTTACCGTCACGTAGACGCGGAAGAGGTCGCTGTCGCGCAGCAGCGCGCGCATGTACTCCATGCAGCCCTCCTCCTCCATGCAGTACTGGACGTAGGGCTTGAAGAGCGAGCCGAACTGCAAGGCAGCGCCGGGACGTCAGCGCCGGGACGGCACGCCGCGGCCCGTCCAGCCCCGCCGGCGCGCCGGGACCCGTGCTCACCATGCGGAAGCCCTTCAGGAAGTCGACGGGGTCCAGCGGCGCCTTGGTCCGGCGGGCCTTCTCCAGCACCGGCACCATGACGCTGCTCCACAGCCCGCGGTGCAGCTGGATGATCTCCCCGATGTTGCCGAAGAGGCGCGCGGCGTCCACCTGCGGGGCGCGGGACGAGGCCGGGAGCTGCCGCGGGCAGCAGCGCCGCGGAGCGCGGCACGCCGAGACCGCCGGCACGCGGGACGCGAGGGGACGGGGGTGCCGCGGGGACGCTCACCTCGCACAGCAGCCCCGACTCCTGCAGGTTCAGCAGGCAGCAGAGGAAGAGCTGCAGGGGGAGAGCGGAGCGCGTTGCGGGCAGCACCAGGCTCCCGCGGCGCCGCTCCAGGCTGCGCCGCAGCCCGGCGCTGCCACCAGCGGCAGAGCCCGGCAGCCGGCACTCACATCCGTGATCACTTTGAGCTTGCGGATGTAGGTGGCCTCGGTGTGCAGCAGCTCCCAGATGGCCTCCTGCTGGTGGCACTGCCGCCGCGTCAGGGCCTGCCGACGCCGCGCAGAGGCTTAGCGCCGCGCCGGCTCCGGAGGAGACCGCCGCCGCGGCCGGCACCGCGAGCCGCAGGGCGCCTCACCTCCGCGCCCTCGATGATGTCCTGCCAGCTGTCCTCCAGCGCCAGGTTGGCGTCGTCCCCCTCCTCCTCCCAGGAGTCCTGGTCGAAGCGGAGCTGCTGCGGCAGCTTGGGCAGCCCGAAGCTGCTGTAGGTGTGCAGCTTGCTCTCCAGCTGCTCCATCCTGTCCCCCTCCTGCAGGGCGAGCGGGACGGCTGGCCGAGGGCACGGCGCGGCGCCTGCCGCTGCCCTGCGGCCCTCCTCGCCCGGCCGCGGAGCCGGCAGCCCTTTTCCCAGGGCTGGGGTTATGGGGGAGCGCGGCCAGAGCAGGCACCAGGTGCATGGGCCGGGCCAGACGCTGGCACCACGCACCCCGGGGGAGCAGAGTCCCGGCACCAGGCGGGCAGCTCGTTACGCTGTCCCGGCCCGAAGGGACCGCAGCATCGCTCCGGCGGCAGCGGGCCCGCGCGCGCACACCCCGCGTGCACCTACCCGCCCAAAGGGCCCGGTGCCAATGCTGGAGCCGAAGAAGCCGCTGAAGCGACTGGCCGCCCGGTTCTTCCAGGTGTCGCCGCCGCCGCCGCTGCCGCCGCTGGGCAGGGAGCTGCTGCCGTGCGGCAGGGGCTCGGGGATGCTGGCGTCGCCCAGGAACTCCGTCATGTTCTTGCGGCGCCGGCCCGGAGCCTGCCGGAGAGAGCGCAGGGGGCACTGCGGCAGCCGGAGCCCGGCCGGCCCCGACGGCGGCGGCCGCGGGCGAGACAATAGCGCGGCTGCTGGGCCCTGCCGCGGCCTGAGCGCGCGC
>NW_020450949.1:766211-775251 GCF_003343035.1 Apteryx rowi | reverse complement strand
GCGCGGGGAGCGGGGCTGCGGGAGCGCGGCTGCACCCACCGCGCGGGGCAGCGCATCCCCGCGGGGCGCCGGCCGCCACGGCGCGCTCCGAACTTGAACCGCCGGGGCCGGGCAGGCTCTGGCCGGCTCCTCCGAACAAAAGGAGGTGGGGCCAGCGCAGAAAGCCCAATTTCCCTCCTCGCCAGATAAGCTAAACAGATCCCGGCAATCCGCTGGCCAAGATCAAAGCCCCCCGGCCGCTGCAGCCCGGCAGGAGCTGGATCCCGGCCAGGCGGGCACCGGCAGCACCGGGACGGCCCCGCTGCCCCGGCCAGGACACCGGTCCTGGCGAAGGCGGCACGGGCCGCGCGGGGGGCCGTCGCGGACACGGCCCCGCAGCCGGAGAGCGGAGCGAGGGCTGGCACCAGCCGCTTGCTGGCGGCAGAGCAGCATCCGGCACGTGCAGCCCTTCGCCGGGAGCGGGTGAGGGACCCTGCCCCGCTCTGCCGGGCCCCAGCACGCACCCTGCTGCCACGTCCCCGGGAGCCCAGTGCCCGGCCGCCCTTCCCAGCTGGGCACCGCAGTGCCGATCTGCGTGCGAGGGCCGGTGGCGTGCCGGTCTGCTCAGCAGAGAGCGGCACGCAGCCCATCCCGCGGCTTATCTGGGGCCAGGGTGCGCGGGGCAGGCCTGGGATGGCACGCACGGCAGCTGCAGCGCGCAGGCGGCGCCGCTCCGTCGGGAACGGCATCCGGGTCTCCGCGCAGGGAGACGCGGCAGCAGACCCCGCCGCAGCGGCCGGCGCGGACCCCAGCCCTGCCCGCCCGCCACAGCCGCTCACCAGGACGTCGGCGGCCTCGCGGCGCTCCGGCGTGGCGGCGGTGCCCGGGGTGCGCAGGATGGGCAGGCTGGCCGACCGGGAGTCCTTCGCTGCCGGGTCCGCCTTGAGCTCGCCGCCGGGCTTGGCTGCGGCGGGAGCAAAGCGGGGTCAGCGCCGGCGGCGTCGGCAGCCCTGCGGCGGCCGGGCACCGCGCCGCGCGCGCCCCTCACCCTTCACTCGCAGGTAGTGTCCCCCGAAGCGGTACGCCTCGAAGTGCAGCGAGAGCGGCGTGTTGGACTGGTCCAGGTAGATGTCCACCTCGCTCTGCTCGAGGGCCTTCCTCTCGAACACCGGCAGCAGCACCTCCCTGCGGAGGCACGAGCCCTGCGTGGAGCCTCCCGCAGCCCCGCGGCCGGCCGTGCTCCGGCAGCCCCGCGGCCGTCTGACCGACCGATGGACGCGCGGGTGGACTCACCCCAGGGATTTCTTCTTCATGGCCGGCACGATCTCCGTCTCGATGTCGATGTCCAGGTCAAACTTCAGGGTGAAGCACTCCTTGCTGGGGTCCTGCGGGAAGAGAGGTGCCAGCTCGGAGCCTGAGGCTTTGGGAAGAGGCTGCGGCATGGCTCTGGGCGCCGGGCACGGCTCCGGCCCCGCCGCCACGGACTGGGGGTCGATAGGGAGAGGAGCCGGCGTCTTACGTCCGTGTGCCTCCGGCGAGCCTTCTTCTTGGGCAGCTTCAGCGCCGAGCTCCTCTTGTCCCTGCGGGCAGGAGCAGGTGCCGGTCACCCCGCGCGCCCGCTCCCGGCCGAGCGGAGCCGAGCGGAGTGGAGCCGGGGCGGCCGCGCAGGGTGAGCCGCCGGCCCGCACTCACCCTTTGCCGTCGGCGAGCGCGTCGTCGTCCTCGTCCGGGTCGGAGGCCGGGCTGGTGCGCGGCGGGCAGGAGCGGGTGGACACGTTGCGGGCCAGGACGGAGCCTGCGAAGGGGAGCGGGGCCGGGTGGCGCGGGCGCTCGCGGCGTGCCCGGCGGGCACCCCGGCAGCCCGGCCGCGCTCACCTTGCGGGGGGGGCAGGTCGAAGCGGACGTGCCCGTCGAAGTGCATGGCGCCGTGGAAGCGGCCGTCGCAGGCCTCGCACAGGCTCAGCGGGCTGCCGCGGTTCAGCTGCTGGCACTCGGCGTGGTGGCATACCTGGGGGACACACGCGCTGCAGCCCCCGCCGGCACCGGCACCGGGACGGGCGGCGCTCGGAGCGCGCCGGCAGCCCCGCTGCCCCGTCCGTGCCGCCAAGGGCGCGCAGCGCGCCGGCAGCCGGGAGCCCGGGGCCGTGGCTTCGAGGCCGGCGGCGGGAGGCTGCGGCGCGCCGCGGAGCCCCCGCGAGAGCGCGGCCCCCGCGGCACGGCGAAGGAAGCGAGCGTCTGCGGCCGAACAATGCTCGCGAGCGGCCCGCTTCCTCCCATTGTGCGCCCGGCCGCGGCCGTGGCTGCGGCCCGGCATTCACAGGCGTTTATTTTTAAACCTGGCCAGGCCCCGGACGTGGAGCGCGGCCCGCGACCCCTGCGGGCACGGCCCCGCTCCCGGGACATGGGTGCTCCCGGCTCCCGCGCTCCAGCTGTGCCGTGGGCACGGAGCTGCTGCTGCTGCCATGCACGGTGCTGCCGCTGCCATCGTGCCAGGGCACCCGCATGCCGGCGGAGAGGTAGCGGCAGCGCTTCCCCGCTCTGGCACATGCAGTGTGTGCCCAGCAGCAAGGGGTCCCCAGATCGGCCCCCGCAGCCATCCCCGGGCAGGCACGGGCCGGCCCTGCACTGCGCCGTGCCGCACCAGGAGGAAGAGCGCGTGCCTCCAGGCTCCCTGCCTTCCTGCCTGCCTTCCTGCCAGGCCACCGGGGCCAGCGCAGCTCCGCGCCCCTCCAGCCCCCGCTGCAACGACGGGGCTCGCCCAGCCACCGCGTGCCGTGCAGCTCAGGGGCCGCAGGCAGAGCTGCGGGGGATTTGCTGCGGCGCCGCCGGCCGCCGAGCTCAGGCGATGGACGGATGCAGCAGGCACCCGTTCCCGGCTGGCCCTAGGGCCACGACACCAGGATGCAGAGCAGGGACGCGCGAGGGACGGTGTTGCCGCACACGGCTCACCCCGGGCAGAGCCACCACCAGCCACGAGCTCAGGGCTGCACGGAGCAGGAGGCGATGGTGCCCCAGCCAGCGCCGGTGCAGGCGCAGCGGGGACGGGGTGCAGCGTCCGCAGCACTGAGCTGCGCGCTTGCAGCTCACAGCCGTCGCGGAGGCTAACGCAGCGCCCGCAGCCTCAGGCACAGGAGGGACAAACCGCCTCCTGTGAGCCGGCACTGTGGCTGGGGCCCCTGGCGCCTCCCAGCCCAGCCCAGCCCAGCCAAGCCCAGCCCAGCCGAGCCCAGCTCACCTCCCTGGGGAACGAAGCGTGCTCGCCCAGCACCGGGAATGCGGCAGCCCCGTCCCCGCGGCACGGGGCCCCTGACTCATCCCTGCCGGAGCAGCCGGAGGCGCCTCCGCTCTGACTCAGCAGGTGGGGCGCCCGGGGGCTGGAAGTGAGTAAGGCGGAAATTCACCCCAGATCTGCTCCTCGTTTGCTCGGGCACGCTCCCCGCGGCAGGCACCCGGCGGCCCCGCCGAACCGGGCCGCTGGCTTGGCTCACGGCCCTGCGCGAGGACGGAGAAAGCTGCCGGCCTGCCTGTGCGTTTGCGCATCGCGAAGCAGCCGCCGAGCCCGAGAGCAGCGCGGGGAAGCGGCAGGCGCCGACGCACGGAGCCCCGCGTCCTGCCCGGCACCGCGCGCAGCGAGCACCCGCGCTCTGCAGGGAGCCGCGCTGCTCAGCCGCGACCTCCCCTGCGACGCCAGCGCCCCGCAGCTCCCGTGCCGGGGCGAAACCGCCCGCCGGGCGCCCCGCGAGGGGCCAGCTCCCGCGGCGCCGCCCCCCGGGCAGCCTCCCCGGCCCCGCGCTACCTCCCGGGCGTCACCGGCGGCAGGTCGTGGGAGAGGTGCCGCCCGCCGCGCTGCCCCGCGCCGCGGAGATCTGCTCGGGCCGCGCGGGCCCCCGCGGCCGGCGCCCAGTGCCACGTGTGTGCGCTCCCAGCGTGTTTACACTTCCGCTCCACCAGTGCAAACACTGGCCGTGACACATCTCCGCGGCGAGCGCGGCCTGGAAACCTGCCCTCTGCGCTCCGCGGCACCGGCAAAACAGCGCTTGTTCCCGCGGCGCCGGGTCAGGACGCTGCTAACGGGCGGGTGCAGCCGAGCGAGCGCGAGGGCCGAGCAAGCGGCGGCCGGTCCACCCTCAGCCAGGACGCGAGACCACGAGCCGCGTCCCGCTTCGTGCTGGAGCGAGCGACCGCGGCGCCGGCGCTCAGCAGCAGCAGGGCTATTCTCCTGCCCGCGCCAGGGCCGGTGAGTCACCAAGTCACACGGAAACAGAGCAAATCGGGCAAACCCCGCAGTGCCTGGGATAACGCTGCTGCTGCCAGCAAGCAAACACCCCGGTGTGGAGCGGTGCCGCCGGCCGGGGAAGCGCGGGGCCGGCGGAGCAGGAGCGGCCACCCGGCTCCCTGTCATCCCGCCGGTGAGCAAATCCCTCTGAAGCCTCCAGCCGGAGCGGCCGCCTCGGAAGGTCACCGCTCCGCTGCTTCCTTCTTGATGCTCTCGAAAGCCAGCGCCTAATTTCAATAAACAGAGCAGCTCCACTCGCCTGCACAGAATAAAAGCTCCCGGCGGTGCTGCCAAGCTTCCAAGACTAAACAACCATCCCCCTTGTTGCCGGAGGAATTTCCCGCGGCGACCTCCCAGCCGGGGGCAGGCGCCCCCCCGGCGCGCGGGAGGCAGCCGGGACGCCGGAGCTGCGAGCCGCTCCGCCGGAGCTGCACCCCAGCAGCCTCCCCGGGCGGCGGAGGCTTCCCAGGGCTCCCGCCGGAGCCTGGCGGACTCGCCGGGAGGCGGGCGGGCAGGCGGTGCGCCGAGAGCGCGCCGAGGCTGCGGCGGCCGGCAGAGCCGGTGCGGGGCGTGCGGAAAACGGCCCCGGAGCCGGTGCTGCGCCAGGCCGGCAGGTCGAGCAGCCAGAGATAAGGGACCCTAAATCCACTCAGGCTTCGCATTAGCCACCAACGGGATTAGAGAGGCGCTTCCACTCGCAGGGCACCGCCTAACGCTCAAGGCGCCTTGCAGCCTACCGCGAACCCGGCAGTTTTGTTCCCTGGCTTCACCGAAGGCCCCGGCACACGGGTCGCGCCCAGCGCAGCTTGGCCAAACGCGCAGCAGCGCCGGCGCAGCAAACTTGGGGCCTGACGTGGCAAATGCAGCCTGCAAGGGCTGCACGCTGCCACCCCGCCGCCCGCGCCGAGCGCCCGGGGCGCCCCGCACCGAGCACGCCGACCCTGCGGAGCGGCCACGTGCGGGACGGCTCAGGTGCCCCAGACCGCGCTGCGGCGGCTGGCACGCTCGGCGCCAGCAAGGAGGCACCTTCTCCCGGGGCGCTTCCGCCGCTGCCTGCGCCAACCTGCACGCTGGCTCTCTGCCCGCGCCCAGCAGGACGGACGGGCTCCGTTGGATTAGTCTGAATTACAGCAGATTAGGGAAAACGGGGAGCTGAGGCCGCGCAGCTGAACCCCAGCCCATGCATGAGCCTGCGGACACCAAGCCGCGCGGACCGAGGGGGTTTCCATGCGTGCTGGCATGGAGCGGCAGCTCCCTGTCCCTGTCCGCCTGCGGCTCCGCAGGGGAGCCGGAGCAGCCAGCTGTGGGCGAACCCTGCCTGCCCCGGGGCTGTCCCGGCGCCCCAGCTCCTCTGCCGCGGCCGGCCGGCCGGGACGCTTCCCGCAGCGCTGCGGAGGCGGGCGAGCACGCGGAGCCGCTGCTGATTTCCACAGCCGAGGAGGCAGCCGCCGTCCCTGCCGCCCACCCGGGGGGCAGCGCGGCGGCACGCTGCGCCGCAGCCACGCGCGAGGCCGAGCCGCGGGCCCGGCGAGCCGGCCCCATCACGCGGAGGGAGCCTCGGTGGCCAGGTGGCTCTGCCCTCTGGAAAACCCGCTCGTGCAGGATAAGCGACGCAAAGAGCAGCTGCGGTTTCCCAGCAGCGCAGCTGGCGTTGCGGCTCCTCCTGAACGACCAACGCGCAGCGCTGGCGGCACGCCGGCCCCTGGCCGCCGGCCAGGCAGCTCCGCAGGCCGGTTTTACTGGCAGCCGGAGGCGTCGGAGAGCCGGAGCAAGAGGACAAGAGCCTCCCTTCGCCCCGCTTCGTGGAGGGGAGAGGGAAAGCAGGACGGGTGCACGGAGCGGCCCGCGCCGCGTTGCCCCGGGCTGCAGCGAGCGTCGCAGACCGGGCGCCGCGAAAGCAAAACCGAAGCGCGGAGAGCGACCGGGCCCAGCACCAGAGCTGCTCCGGGCAGCGGCTGCAAGGCGGACCGCTTGCTGTGCCTCCGGCCGGGAGCGCGGCACCGAGCGGGCACCTACCTTCACGGCCCTCCGGCTGTCGGGGCAGTCGGGGTTCTGGCAGCGCAGGCCCTTCTCCTCCGCCGGCAGCCGCTCGTCTGCGGGGAGAGGGAGACGGGAGCCGCCGTCAGCGCCGGCTCGCACCCGGAGCCGGAGGCTGCCCCGGACGGCAGAGCCGCGGCCCCGCGGCAGGGAGCGCGGCCGGCAGCCCCGGACCGGCCGACAAGCCGCTTTAAGCTTTAACAGTTAAATCGGCCTTCAGCACAAATCCTATTTTGGAGGCTTTTGTTACGCGCCATGTTTAATAGTTTAAAAATAACAGACTTGTGGTGGCCGAGGGTACCCAAAGGGGCCCCCAGCGCCGGCGGGCCGGCGTGGCGCCGGCTCGTCCCTCCGGCAGGAGGCCGCGGGTCCGGAGCCCGGACGGGCGCAGGCGATGCAGCGCGGCCGATCCCCGCTCGCAGCGAGAGCCCGCGGCGCCGGCGTCCCCGGAGCGCCCCAGCCCTGGGAGCGCCGCGGCCTCTCCGGGGGCTCCCGCTCCCCTTGCGCCAGCGCAAGCAGCCTCGGCGCTGCCCGCGGTGGGAACGGGCCCGCAGCCAAGGCCAGGGTCAGATTTAGTCTGCGGAAAAACCGCCTTTTTGCCCTCCCGGGCCACGGGGGAGGAGCGAGGAGGAATCAAGGCCGCCGGCAGCCGGGCTGAGCCAGGGAAACATGAGACCGTGGTTTCCACGAGCGGAGCCAGCGGCCGGCGCTCCCGCGCTCGGACCGCGATCCCATGGGTCCTTCGCCCCCGGCCTGGCCGCACAGCTGGGAAACGGGTCCATATTTACAGACGAGCCCCGGAGAAGGTGCCCCAGGCCCGGAGAGGAAGCGTCCCCTCCGCTCCTCGCCGCCGAAGCATCGGTGGGGCGGCAGGCTCCTGCCCGGAGGGGTCCCCGCGGGCCGGGCTCTCCCAGCACCGACGGGGAGACATGGGGCCGGCGAGCCCTGCCAGCGCCGCGTAGCCTCCTCCCGCCCGGCCCAGACAGGACGTGCTGCCACCGGCAGCCGGGCACGGAAACGCGCTTGCCAGGCCGGGAATCGGCGCAGGAGCTGCGGAGCAGCCAGGGAATGGCACCCTGAGCAGCCGGGGCCAGCGGTCCCCGGGTCGGGGGCCAGGGCTGGCGAGCAGGGAGAAGAGGCCAGGCTGCCCCCGGCGCACGCCATGCCGAGGCCGTGCACCGTCCTCCTGCCACGGGAGCGGGATCCAGGGGATCCAGCATCCCTGTGTGGTGCAGGACCCTCCCGGCAGTGCTGCCCAGGTGCACGTCGTGCTGAGGCCGTGCACCATCCTCCCGCCACGGGAGTGGGATCCAGCATCCCTGCGTGGTGCAGGACCCTCCCGGCAGCGCTGCCAGGTGCACGTCATGCTGAGGCCGTGCACCGTCCTCCTGCCACGGGAGCGGGATCCAGGGGATCCAGCATCCCTGTGTGGTGCAGGACCCTCCCGGCAGTGCTGCCCAGGTGCACGTCGTGCTGAGGCCGTGCACCATCCTCCCGCCACGGGAGTGGGATCCAGCATCCCTGCGTGGTGCAGGACCCTCCCGGCAGCGCTGCCAGGTGCACGTCATGCTGAGGCCGTGCACCGTCCTCCTGCCACGGGAGCGGGATCCAGCAGATCCAGCATCCCTGCATGGTGCAGGACCCTCCTGGCAGTGCTGCCCAGGTGCACGTCGTGCTGAGGCCGTGCACCATCCTCCCCCCACGGGAACGGGATCCAGCATCCCTGCGTGGTGCAGGACCCTCCTGGCAGCGCTGCCGGGTGCGAGCGGAGCCGGCTCCCGACTCCACGCGGGAGGGACGAGCGTGCCGTGCCGCAGCGCTGCCCACGCGCCGGCCTGCGCTCCCGCGCGCACAATGAGCCTCTGTCCCCGGCCGCCCGCGGCGCCGCCGGCCTGGTAACGGCCGCGCCATTGGCCGCCCCGCCGCAACCATCATTGCACTTGACCTGTTATGAATAATAACGGAAACAAATAAGAAATTCTTTCGCATGAGCGAGAGGAAAGTTTTTCAAGCTCACCAAAAACTTGAACACAGTTACCCCGCTGTGCAGCCGCGGCTGCAGCGGAGAGCGCAGAGCGGCGCAGCCCGGTGGGGCGGCGGGACGCCGGGAGCCCCCGCTTGTCCCGAACGCGGCACCCGAAGCCCACGTGCACACTAGGAGCTCCGGTGCCTTGCATCGGAGCTGATCCACGGGTGCAGGGGGCAGCGGGCCGACCCAGGGCCGCTTCCCGGGAGCAGGGGAGGGATCGTGTCCTCCCCAGCGCCTCTCCCTGGCTGGCCGGCTGCCGCCACCGCCCAGAGCACTGCTGCCAGCTGCATCATTGCACCCGGCTCTCCCGTACGGGCATTAAGGACACTAAGGCAGTCCCGTCATCGGCTGGGAGACTGCTGCCTGTCCGGGAGCGAACCGAGCTCACCAGCTCCCAGCCGGAGCCGAGGGCTTCCCCCGCTGTCCCTGGGCTGGAGCGCGTCCCCGGCACACCGCCCTCTCAGCCCCTTTGCAAGGGCTGGAAAAGCTTCGTCGCGGCGCGTTGAGCGCCGGCAGACAGCAATCGCTCGCAGCCGCCAGCGACCTGCCACATGCCGCGGCTCCGACCTACCGCCGAGATCCTCGATGATGTCCAAGGTGGAGCTCCAGGAGAAACGCTCCACCGCTCCGTACTCCAGCTCCGTCAGGGCAGCGGGTAAAGTCTCCAGCTCATAGGCGCCCCGCTTCCTCCAGTACAGAAACATGCTGCGGCCGCGCGC
>NW_020450949.1:749090-766071 GCF_003343035.1 Apteryx rowi | reverse complement strand
GGCAGCGGCACCCGCGCGCGGCGGGAGGAGGCCCGGCTCCCGCCTTAAGAGCGGGCCGGGCCCGGGGACAAGCGGAGCATTGATCACGCGAGCCGGGAGCCGCGGGCGGCGGAGGGCGCTGCTGGAGGCCGCCCAACGCCCCGCGCGGGGCGCACAAAGGCCCTTTCTTCAGCCTCCCACAGACATTGCACGAATTTCACTTTCCGCCGTCTATGAAAGAAATTCAGCTGAGGAGACAAGACATGTTTGTGATTAAAATAATCCCCATGAAGAGCGGGGCTGTTCGGCAGTTCTGCTGCCACGGTGGGTTTTCCGAGGCAGGAATGCGCCGCCCGGAGCCCTTGGCCGCGCCTCGGCGCGAGGAGGCGGCGCGGGGGCTCCGGCACCCACCCCGGCACCGCGCGGGGGCTCCGCCGCACAGCGCACCAAGCCGCTTCCTGAAACCGGCCCGGCCCGCCGCCGGCTCCCCCGGCCTCCGCCGCCCTCCCCGAGCGGCAGCAACCGCCTCCCCCCGGCCGCGGCAAGGCGGCACCCGGCACGAGCGCCCCCAGTCCCGGACACGGGACGCGTTCAGCTGCAAGGCAGCTTTGCAACGAAAGCGTTTGCATTTGAGTTCCCGCAGGAAAAGGCATGCTGGAAGCTCCTCCAGGACACGCAGCTCCACGCCGGGAGGCGGCGATGGCGGGGGACGGGGACCTGCGAACTGGAGCAGCTGGCAAAACCCGAGAGCAGAGGAACCAGCCCGCCGGCGCTGCTCCTTCTCCAGCTTTCCACCCTGAACCCAGACACCTGGTTGCGATTCCTGCTTTAAGATTGCGGCAAGACTTTGCTCCAGCTTTCCCTGGCTCGCTCAGTGGAATATTTCTCCCTAAATCTGAGCAAACAGGAAAGCGTCGAGGAGGGTTTAAGGCCTGCAAGAGCAGTGCAGGATTGTATTTGCAGATTGCACCTTCCTGCAAGGGTCCTGCCCGCCTTGGAAAGTGGCCGCGCAACAGGAATCGCTCTTCGCCACGGCGTCGGCCCAGCGACACCGGGGAGTGGCGGTTCGGAGACGCCTGCAGCACTCTGCGCCTCTCCGCTCGCTGATCCCGCCAGCCAGCCCTGCGAGGGCACGTCCCAAACCAGCCGAACACGAGGCCGTGCAGAAAAGCCCCTGGGACTGAGCAATGCGGCGGCGGCGGCAGGACGAAAGCGTTTCTCCAAGCCCTCGCGCACCGTCGCGGTCCTGCTCGAAGGGATGCGCCCTCCCCGCACACACCGCGAGGGCTCCCGGGCGCAGCCTGCCCCAGCGCCGCCGCCGGCAGCCCTTCCCATGGCATGGTGGTGGTGATGCACAGGGGACACTCCCGGAGGAGCTGGAGCAGCCGCAGGGGCCCTGCGCGCTCCCAGCCTGTGCAGAACTGGTGCAACCATCCCCGAGGTCCCACGTGCCACCGCACAGGAGCGTGCAGCCAGGACCCCGGGAGGGCCGAGCACCGGCAAACCTGAGGCCAGGAATGGCAAAGACGGAGGACGCGCCACGCTGGGATCAGCGCGGATGCAATTGGGTCTCTGCAGCTAATCAGCTCCGTCTGCTTTGATTTCCCCCCATCCTTAACTCCTCCTGGGCGCCCTACGTTTCTCCATCCCCGGCGAAGGGACGCAAACGGCCCGCGAGAAGGCGACTCGCGGACCCAGGGAGGAGAGAAACACTCCCAGCTGTGCTGCAGCCCCGCTGCACGGCTCCGAGCGGGTGCAGGAGGAGCAGCAGAGCCACTGGGATGGGACCGGCCCAGCTGACAGCAGGCCGGGATCCTCCCCACGGCGCTCCCCGGGCGCCGGGGAAGCCGGGAGCGCTGCGGCGCCTTCGGCAGCCCGCGAGCCTTGCCCGTCCCCTCCTTCCGCGCATCTTCCTCCCCCCTGCAACCCCCGCCCCCSCCCCGCGCCACCCGGCCCCTTCTCCCCGCAGCTCCGCCGACCGGCTGCTGCGGAGGGTTTCCTGCAGCCATCTCCGCGCCCCGCTCCGCAGCAGCCGTGCTGCGAAACCGTTCCAGTTGAAAGCGCGCTTTGCTGCTGGCTTATCGCCCCAGACGTCTTACTGCAGGTTTGTCTGCATCAAACCACATTTTCCATATACTGACTCAGCCACTGAGGAGATCCAAATCCCGCTCAGTTAAAGCCATCTATGCAGATTATAAAAGTTTTGTTTTGCTTTTAAATCCTCTCTTGGTTCTTTCAGCCACAGTCAGCTCTTCGCTGGGGGCTCTGGGGCACAAATTCAGCCGTGCAGAGCCCTACGGAAAATGGCGCTCGCGGGGTGGCAGCAGCCGAACGGCACTGCGGCATCCAGGAGAGGCGAGGGCAGCAGCAGGGGATCGCTCTGTTCCGACGGCCGCAAGCCGCAGCTCTGCGGAAGCGGCGGGGAGGCAACAGCCCGGCCGGCACGGCCCCGCCGCAATGACGAGCCGGCTTTCGGCTCGAGCCCCGCTGCCCGCGCACCACTCCGGGGGCCGATGGGGAGCAGCGGGGGCAGCAGGACGCCCCCGCGCTGGCCAGGCGCCGCTCCGCCGAGCCCGGGAAGCCCCCCGACCGCTGCACACCTTCACGCTTCGGAGGTGGCCAAGAGGCGCGGTAAACGAACGTGCCAAACGCGGCCAAGTAGCAGACCGCAGCACGTTACAGTAAATTGGGGGGAAAAATCCCTCTCGGTCTCCTTTCCCAGGCTGCAGAGCAGTCAGTAGCTCTGGAAACCAAAGAGCGCAAATGGCCCCCAGAGCTCTGCCGGCTGCAGGAGGAACGAGAGGGCCAAGGGCACTTCCGAGATGGAAAAGCTTCGGGAGCGCACTGGGAGCACTGCAGGGGAGCAGGCAAACGCGGTGCCAGCCCCATCCGCCGGGCAGCCCGGACGCCGGGAGAGGGCGGCTGCACGCAGAACGCGAGCAGCGCTCCGGCGGAGAAGAGTTTGACTCGACAGGACACACACCTAGAGCCCCTTCCGCGACCGAGCGCCCGGGGTCGGCGATCTGTTCCCGGAACGAACGAGCCCGCGGGAAGCAAAGCACCAACACTTCGTGTGGACCCGGACCTGAGCTCTGGAGCCACACGTCTGACTGCGCGCTTTGTGTGCGACCCGCCAAGTCCCGCTCGTGCAGGCATCCAGAGGGAGCAGCTTCCCACCCCTTCCGCCCAGGCTACCGCAGCACGGAAATTCAGCATCCCTCCTCACAAGGAAGGCTGAAAGAGCCGTCCGAAGACTGCAGAGGGAAACGGAGAGGCGAAAACACGTAGCGCACCCCAAGAAACACCTCCTGTCCCTCACAAGGGATCTCCTGAATCAAAACCGAAGCTCCAGAGCAACCCGCGCCCCGAGACCCAGCCGAAACCGCAGTGCCCAGCCCCGGGCGCTGCCTGGGAGAGGCCCGTAGGGTCTTAGCCTTGCTAGCGTTTGAGGAGGAAAAAGCGAAACACCGACACAAGCTACAACCAAACCGAATCCCTACAGCAACGCTTAGTAAACATGGAAATGATTCTACCCACAGGTCTCCAGGGACAAGTTCAAACACCGCTGTTTCCTCCCTGGCAAATTTTTCTCCCAGCATTAGCATTGCTGGCTGTTTGTAGCCAGTGCTAATACTGAGACAGACACACACGAATAAACTAAGAGAAACAGGTTTCACCTTTTTCCTCTCTAACTAAAATGAAGATGTGCAAGGCAGCTGGATTCCTGCATCACACAAAACTCTCCCTAAAACTGGAAAAAAATGCACAAAAAAGCTCAGCCAGGCTAAGACAACTCCAGTCCCGAAATTCATCATCGAGACCATTTTCTTTTAAAAGCAACGCATGCTCAGAATAGTTTTGTTGTTTCTAGGTACTTTGTGCCAGAAAAGGCAGCCAGAACTGAAGAATCATTCCTGCTTGCCATCAAAAGTTAATAGATGCTAAAACACGTAAAAAGCACATACTGCTTACTTTAGTACACCACTGATATTTTAAGTGCCAAATAATCAATTTCTTACTGATTGCAACGCTTCTGAATCAAAAAACACCTGATTCACGCAGAGTCATTCTTGAAACACCAATTAAGGCTTTCACGATGGGGGGAAAAGAGAAAATGTAAAACTCATGGAGCGACTCCATCCTCTCCTAGCCCTGCCTGCGCCGCCGTCGCACGGCGAGGAAGAGGAAGGTGGGCCGGGGGACGAGGGCCTGCACACGATCACAGCAGTCTTTGTCAAGAGTACATTTACCATATGCGCTTGGATGAGCACAGAGACATCGAGAAGGAAATTTATTCAGATAAGAAGAAGTGCAGAGGTAAGCAAAGACTTTGGAGATGAAAGCGCTCGAGTTTACGTAGTGCGCTGGAATATACGCAGAGATCACCAGCCTCGGCAGCCTCCCAGTCGGCCACGAAATGGTATCGCCAGCAGGAGGCTGCATCTGGCCACACGTCAGCTCAGCAGCGGGGCTGCGCGCTGCTCATTCACTTGTTTGTGTGCAAATTTACATGGGACCACAACGTCCGGTGGGGAAAATGAGTAATTCTGTAGTATTCATACTGTTGCGTCAGCGTGTTTTAGAAGATGGGTATTAAAAACCATTGTGTTTTTCAGATGAAATCCAGAATGGCTTCAGGTTTCCTAGCTTCGGATGCCATGAATATGGGTGTAGCGTGTCTCCGCATTTCTATTTCCACGTTCGTTGGCTAAAAAGTAAGGAGGAGCAATGTGGAGAATTACATACCCTTTAGCCAACCTATACAAAGAGAGCACAGTACAGAGGACCAGACTGTTGAGAGCACAAACACCAAGGAAAGAAAATTATTTAGAACATATCCAAGAAGATATTGCTAGGAGAAAAGAAAGAGTATAAGCAATGGAAAACTCCACGTCAGAGTATCGTAAAAATTTCCTAATAGTGTGTTCCATTACATTTCAGAGCAGTCCATGCGCAGAAGTGTTGGATCCTTTATCATTCAATTTAAAACAGAGCAGAAAACCCACCTGAGATTATGCCATGGAGAAAGGAGAGCAGATGAGATGACCTGCCAGATCTTTTACACTAGACTTCCCCCCCCCTTTTTTTTTATTCTTTCGTTTTTTTTCCACCTTTAAATTTTAACTAATTAAGAATTCAACTGTGCTGTCTGTTGCAATGCTAAAAATCAGGAGGCTTCAGTAGCATCCAACAGGCTGAGACGGAAGGAAATTCTGTGTTCACGTGCTATCTGCGGTAACACCCCAAAAAAGAATATATTTTAAGATTGTCCAGAAGCTACATGCAAAGTCACTGCTTTTGTGGGAAACGCTGCCTACTCCCATGTTAGAGAGAGACTGAAGGAGATGCTGAAACCTGTGGGTAGATGCAAATAATGGCAATATTCATGACTACGGTCTGAAGCGTTTACCATCAATGAAACAAGCACAAAAAGCCAGGAGACAGTACTCGAAACAAGACGAGAAATCCTAAAAGAGCATCATTATCTTCTTCACAGGCCACACAGCTCAGCCGCGGCCACGGCGGTTACCAGGCCACACGCTGCCCTGCTCCTCCCCGCACTTCGACTCGGGGACCTTCCTGTTCTGAGCGCGTTTGATGTTCGGAGCCGCCGTCACGCCGAGGCTTTCCCGCGGGCGTGGATCAGGGCAGCCTGCAAAAGCTCCCTGCTGCGTCCTGGGTTTACAGCGTCCTAGTGCCGCGGTGCGCCGTACGGGCACCCGTGTCCCGCTGCATCCGGGGCCGGCCGGACACAGAGGAGCCGCCACGGGAGCTCGGCCGGGCCGGGCCGCTCCGCAGCGCTGCTCCGGCACCATTCCCGAGGGCGGACGTCGCCATGCGGCAGAGCTGGCAGCTCCCAGCCC
This sequence comes from Apteryx rowi, assembly GCF_003343035.1. Taxonomy (NCBI): domain Eukaryota; kingdom Metazoa; phylum Chordata; class Aves; order Apterygiformes; family Apterygidae; genus Apteryx; species Apteryx rowi. The sequence goes on along the minus strand of NW_020450949.1, from coordinate 760,228 downwards.
ACCAGCACGCCCTCGGGGCACGCACGCGTTGCCCAGGCCTGCGGAGCAGCGCTATTTTTACACAGCAGTTGCGTGCAAGTCACCCGAACACACAGCTTTGCATGTTAGGAAGTCCAATAGCCTCTACTTTTCTCCCAAGCTTATACACAGACCGGGCTGCGAAGCGACCCCGGCGGGCTGCGTCGATGCAGACCAGACAAGCTCACCGCTAGCAGCCTGCTCCGCTGCCAACGGGATCATTTCCAGAACGCAGTGCTGGGACTGAGGCCGAAAAGGCATTTCGCGTCCCCCCTCCCTGCAGGGCATGAGCGAAAGCCACCCCTCCGCAGAAGAAGAGGTGCTCCAGCAACGGGCAATGCCAGCGACTGCCCGCTCGCAGCATCTCCCCGAGGGTGCCCTTTTCAGCCAGCCGTGGGCAGCACGAAGCCTGGCTTACCCTGCACACATGCCGTCCTGGAATGAAGGATGACTTCATTCAGCTAGTTCAAAAGGCACCTAAATGCTATGGCAACAACATTTCACAGTGTTAAATTCCTGAAGCTCCCAGCCACTCAATTCCTTCTTTTCCCCTGTAAGCAAATCCTTACAAGAAGTCCTTCTGCCATGAAAGCAGGGAACCAGCTCTCCTGCCAGGACACCAGGATTTCCACTCTTTGAAGCAGCAGCATCTGCCTCTAAGCACCAGCAATTACCGAAAACCTTGTTCTCACCCCGGACAAGGCATGAAATCAGCCAAGTGTCACTCCTCGGTTCCTTCCCTCCCACTGGAAGATGCCCCTACGGACAAGCCAGCCCTCCTCTCATTAACGGATCGCTGCTAATTCCCCTGAACTGTCCTCCGCAGTTCTGCAGCGTTCTCAGCTTCTATACCATTAAGTTATTATTGCTGATTAATGGGAGTAGCTTAGGGCACAAGGCATGTGGGGCACCAGCAGACTCATTAGCTGTTAGAAAGCAGAACCATCCGTTGATTAGTTACCGTTTGGAAAATGGTATTACGGAGAACGGCAACGCCCGTCTCCGGCTCGCTCCGACAGATTGTGCACGAAACACCGAGGTGTGGGTAGAGCAGAGTTTACTCACTCATCCCCAGGCGCAGATTGAGCCAGCTCCGCGGGGGGGACCCGCACTTGGTCAGCACAGAGTTCATGGTCCTGGGCCGCCGGTTCCGCAGTCCCTGGGGGTCAAGAGAGCAGAGTCAAGGCGGGAGCGGTGCTGCGCCCAACAGCCCCTCAAGCAGCTCAGACGCCCAGGAAGCCGCGCGGGGCTCTGCTCCTGGCAGGAGGAGCTCAGCGCCGCTGCTCTCTCCTCCGGGTCAGGCTCAACGGGGCTCTTCTCGAGCTACCGTGCCGTGACTCGAGAAGCGGCACGTTCGGCCGCCTCCGGCTTGCTTCTTCCGCCCGGCTCCCCCCCGCCCCGGTGCGGTGTTTTAGGGCTGGCTTCTCGGAGGAGCCACACATTTCATCCGCCTTCCCAGGTCTCCCTCCTCCGCCGGCTAGGACATCCCTCCCTCCTGCCCTGCCTCCCTCCCGCAGACGCTGTAACCCAACCGCCGCCAGCCTCCGCCCCGCCGGCTCCTGCCGCTTGCCAGGTAGGAGAACTGCGAGTTTTGCAGCGCAACTTTCCGGACGCACACGCACACCCCTTCCTCGCAGGCAGAGTTTCACCGTCCACTGAAGCACTCTCAAATCCTCAGGAAAACTCAAGCCACGGGCGAATGAGCACCACCAGCAGCGGGGCAAGTTACCGCAGCAACAGGCGCTGAACCCGCTCCGGTTCGCCCGGAGAGGAGGCTCCTTCGGCTCTGACATTTCACAGAGCCGGCTCACCTTTCACAACTGAACGGTTTTCTTCCTGCTCCCTGCTTCCCCCCTGCCCTTGTTTTGCTAGCGGGTCTCGAATATACATTTAACTCGGCGAGGGCTGTCTGAGGAGGCCCCGTGCTCTGTATGTGATTTTTTCCCTTGCTGCACAGATGGCCCCCATATTTATTTTAGCCACTGTTCGGGCTAGATTGTCAGCCAAGCCTTTCCTGTGCTGCCAGACCTAGCCATATGGGGAGAATTAAGACTGGATTAAGTTAAAGCTTTAACTCTTTAAAAGGCAGCAGTACTGCACAGAGCTTTTCTTTTTTTTCTCCAGTAAAGTCAGTCCATTTGTTTAATTTGTTCATTTACAGGTACACATTTCTAAAGCATTAGGAAATCTCCTAATAAAGCAGATAAAAGCATTCCCTCATTTTTTATAGATTACTCACATCCACTTTGGTAGCCAGCCTAAGAACCTGATATTTAGCAGAATACGGCATTCTTCCTTCTCACACAGAAGAAAACCTGAACGTAGTCAAGAAGTTTCCGAACAAACTATTTGGAAAAGGCAACTTAAGTTGCAGCGGGGTTGCAGGATCCACTGCCTCCGGCCTCCCAGAGCACTAACCGAGGAGCTGGGAAAAGACGCCCTGCCCTGCCGGCCCGGGAAGTCTACACGCGGCAGCCGCCTCGGAGCCCGCGCTGTCCCGTCCCAGCCTGCCCGCCGGGGCGCAGGTGCTCCCGCGCCACGAGGCGACGGCACACCCCACCGAGCTGCGCCAAGCTGACGACATCACTTAAAAAAAATCTGTACCTTGGGACACAGACAGAGCCGCTCTACATTAATTACAATTCCAGAAACTGCAGATAAAACTGAGGTTACTTTTTACAGTAAAGGATACATCAAAAGCCCGACTGCCCAAAGTTACCCATCCAGAGGCATTTCTCCAGATTCCCAAATATTTGCCAAATAGCTTCTCAGCTTGGCCAAGAAGCTTACTCAGCTCTCCACGACTCCCCCAAGCTGATCTTCACTCAGGAACGAGTCATTGCCCCAACCAAGAACTTTTTTTTTTTTTTTTTTTTTTTTTTTTTTAAAACACCAAACCTCAGTACCTTCCTCTCTACTCTGTGACAATCCAGCACACACCAGATAAGAGAATCACATGAGACCACACTGTTGCTCTGAGTGGTATGTGGGTAACAGTTCTTCCCCCCTTGATAAATATTTAGCCTCTAGCAGTACCACAATCTATTTAAAAATAGTTGGATGGCATATTCAAGCTAGAGCCAAAGCAAAAGCTCTTTCCAAATTTATTCTAAGCACATTTGAGTTTAAACAATAAAAATAGGGTACATAGAGCTAGAACAAGGCAGAAGCATAGGGAAAAAAAAAAAAAAAGAAAGAAAACCCGATAAACCAATAGCTTGAGTGCCGCGTGAGGTGGCAGGCCTCCCCTTTGAGGGGTTCCCAGAGACACACACACCTCTTCATTTCAACATCTGGGTACAAGTTAGAATTGGAGCACAACCTCTGGTTTCAACCACTATGTTAAGAGCCATTTTCTCAAGGCATCACGTAGAAGGATTCTGCTGCTGCCTGCTGCCAGCTGTGCCCCACTTCCGCACTGGCCACGTAGGCCAGGTTAGAGCAGCCCAGGCCGCCGTCTGAGCGCTGGGCAAACGCAGACGCACTTCATCGGTCATTTCTGCCAACATCGGCATTTTCTACTGCACCATCACAACAGCCTCTGTGGCCCAGTTTAACGGGTGCCGAGTTTAGCTGTAACAATTCAGGAGAGAACTTCTGGTGAGTGGCTGACTCCCTCCAGTGGCCACATTCAGTTACCAGAAAAAGGATTTTCTAAAATAGTTATATAAAATTAAGCAAACAGAAAAACCCACAGCGAAATTCTCAAAGAAAGATGCAAGTTAGTTATAGATTCAGGGAAAGAATGATCTGTGCAATTTCTGACCAAAAATCATGAGTAACAGAGAGATTTGGTTTCTCTCTCACACACACAGAGCACACTGGATAGTTTTCTGAATATAGAGTGAACTAAAGGCTAAAATTTAAACAGGAGAAGGAATCACTTCACACTACTAACTTGCTCTTTAAGAAAGAAGGAGCTTTCAGTAACTATTCCCAAGTTCCATTAGCTATGCCTCAGTCAGTATAGGCTTAGAAAAAAAAATTCATACCAAACCAATATTTTTAATAGATATTTATTACAAAACACCAAAATACATATTGCAAATATAAAAGAACAACAATAAAAATGGACATGTTGTAATATCCACACTGGACACTTGTTCAGGGTCACGCAGAGCTCCACAGTATCTGGGGCTTCTGTGAATATACCTAGCTCTCGCAAGACTCCATAAAACAAATGCTGTAATTCAAGCTCTCAAAGTCTTTAAGTGAAATCACACGGGAACGTGTACTCCCTTCTCTTGAAATGCTTCTTCTTTTTCAGCTTCCCAGATCCCAAGATGCTGTAATTATATTCCGATGTGACATAAGGTATCTCTCCCTCAAATCCTTGCTGGAAAAAACACGAACAGAGAAACAAATTCAGGAAATTAAGTCTTCAGCTAGAACACATTCTCTCTTTCCTCTAAACAGACTGAAAAAGTCTGCAGGTGAAAAGCAGTTAAGGTGTCACTGAACAACCCCCACTGATAGCTGAAAACTGATATCCCTGAAACTGAAAACAATATCCCCTCAGTTATTTTTATGCATTAAGGACAATTCCTAGTAGGATAACCACCTGTTAATGCCCAGAAGCCTCCGAACACACACAAGCCTATTTATATACAGCCAGGCTAACCTCAAACAGCTTCCACCTACTTCCTATGCAGCTCTTACCTGGCTCACAAGAATACAATTTGGAACAGCGATATTTCCAAGCAGCAGACAGTTCACCAGTCTTAGGTTCTCAGCAGGTACTGGTGTCAGAATATGATAAAGCTTCTTCTCCATCTCAACCCCTCGGACAATTCCTTGAAAATATATGCAAAGTTCAGTCTTAAATCCTCTGAATTACTTCAGACTTGTACAGCTGCTGCACACAGTGGAAGCTCTTTGAATAGATGGTTCTTCCAGAACTAAGAACGGGATTCTCCAAACATCTTTCTTGAGAAAAACCTGCATTTCCATATCCTGATGTTCCAGCACTTCAGCATAGATTAAAAACAGCTAGTTTCTCAAATTGTTATAAATCCCTGTTTATAGCTACATGCTCCTACAGAAGCTTCAAGGAGCTCAATACTGAGCTCATAAAATCAGGACTGTAATATTAAATCCAGTCTTCTGCAAAGAAAACTGAGATTAGTACTCAGAGATCCCTTTGCAAGTTTGAGGCCACAAACGCTATTGTTCCAGCTCTGTTCAGAGAAAGGAAATTGTTTTTCTCTGCATGTGAAATAAGAATTTAAGTCTCTCTGGCAACTGAAGGATTTTCACGTGAATCATTCAGAACCTATTTTTGAAAACATAACTCCAAAAAGTGAGTAATCTGTCAAGTTACCAAAGAGCAAGTGAGAAAACAAGCTACAAAAAAACCACTGCTCAGTGACATTCCCCATAGCTGTTACCACACGTTAGTGGAAAACAAAGGACTCCAAGCACAGATTATAATGGAAGATAATACATTTTTGAAGCAGTGTACACTTATTCTTTTACCTAATCCTACTTTTTCAGTTGCCTTTGAAAGAGACAATCGGTAATTCTGTCATTCTGCAATATACCTGTCAGAATATGACACGTGGGAATGTTTCTAGGAGTCACTCACCAAAGCCAAGGCAATCGCAGACCGGTGTCTGTGTCAACAAGACTGGTCCATCAGTTTGGGACCTGACTTCGTCAGGTATCCTGCAGAGCCCGACCCAGCTGGCATTCACGGCATACATGATGTTGGTAGGAGCAACATCAGTGTGAATAACCCTGAGTGCAACAGCATTAAAAGGTACCTAAGGGAAAAAAACCTGCATACCATTAGCTCAACATCAATTTAGTTCGGTTTTTCAGAGACAATGCTAAGCACACAAAACCTGAGAGCTCCCAACCCACATGGGTAGAAAGACACTATGCCACATTGACACCTCAGCAAAAATCTCTTAAATGCACTGAAGGGTTTTTTTCCTTTTTTCTTTTTCCTTTTAGTTTACAGAGGTGTTTTCCCCCTATAGTTCCACAAAACATTTGCAGTACAAGCAGAACTCTAAATTACTAAAAGCCAGCCTCCCTGCAACAGTCCCAAGTCTTTCAAAAACCTCAATTTACCTGATACGGCACAAGACTATGTAGCGGAAGTACCGATCCTATGTCTGGGGGTTGCAGCTGACCAAGGTAACCCAGTATTGCCATGTCACGTAAGACACTGCTGTGTACCCGGCTGGAAAAATAATCACAAGAAATCAAGAAAAGGCAATGTATACAACAATATCAGCCGCTATTTCATACCAGTTTAATTTTTAAATCTTCCCACACTGAAGAAAACTTAGAACTACGCTCTTATTAACTCTAAAGGAACACAGGGCTTAGGGTATTATTTCAGTTTCAAAAAGGCATTAATAAACAAAGTAGTTAAAAAAAAGTCTCTTATTAGATATTGCCTCCCTTCTCCGACCATGATGCTGACGCATCTTTCAATTAGTCAGCTGCAAGACAGAGCATAATACTTAAAATCGGCAAGAAAGATTCAAGGTCCAGAAAAATATGCACTTCAGAGATATAAACAACACAGACTGACTTGAAGTATGAAAGAAACTAAGAGATAGCAATCACCATCTAGGTCTGCAAGAAATGGGTAAGGAACTTATTAGTGAGAGAGAGAATGAGAGAGAGAGAGGGAGAAAAAAAAAGGCATTAACATTCAGCGACTGCAAGCGGAAGCCAAGCCCAGGGTAGACTTAAGTAACTGACAGCAGACACTAGAAACAGGCTTGTTTGTTTGGGGTTTTTGCTTGTTTTTTTCGTTTTGTTTGTTTTCGAGGAGTTGTTTATTGTTCCTCCCCACCCTAACACAAGACACTAAATAAACTAATCAACTCTGAATGATGTAATAGGGCCCTGAAGGCCAAAGCAAAGAGAAAGCTCTCTATTATGCATTTACTGTCAGGACTAAGAATGTTTTTATTAAGCTCATTATCCACCACATAGCACTAACTTTCTACTTACGCTTCACCTGCAACTCCCGCTCGAGGGAATTCTGGATGAACATACAGCAATTTATATTCGGGAGCCGACGCGTCTTTCTCCCCTTCAGGGGGCTTCCAGTCCTCCGCTCCGCTTGCATCCATCTGCTTGCATTTGGGTTGCTGTTTGCCTTTAGTATACAGGCCAGGAGCAAGATGAACATGCTCTGGGGTCAGCGGAGCCATAGCTTTCCAGTCATACACATCCATCTGAACAACGTGACTGGGTGACAGCAGCCGAATGATATCGGTCAGAAGCAGCAACCCATCACCTTTAGGAAGCAAAGGGAACATGATTGCTGCTACTGTGTAAACAAGCCCTAACACCGATTACAGAACAGTAATATCGGCTCACGTGGAGTAAGCTGTATTTTCTAGTTCCAGACCTAGAAAGTGTGGTGGTACAGATCACAGCAGTCATTCTGCATCATCTTTTAAGAGGTTTATGCTGTTTACCTTTCACCCAGCCCATGGTGTTGATAACTAAAGGCACTTCCTTCTTGTAGGAGTTAAACACGTACTTCACTACATCAACGTATCTTTCAGAGTCCTGCTCACAACTGGACTGTCCATAAAACACCATCTTACGTGGCATTCGCTGATGAGTGAATGGCGGACCTGAAAAAGTGAACAGCAAACCTTTGGTAGTTTCAGTAATTCAAAGCGAAACTCCCATCCCTACAGCATGTACATGCAATCTCTTCTGAAATAAACTCAAGGGTTTCTTTTGTTTGTTTGTAATATGCTAAGAGTCATTCTTCTGCAGTCAGCACCTGTGGAGAAGCTTTTTGTCTCTCTTGCACAACTCTGTGCCAGTTTGTTTTTAAAAAAAGAAAAGAAAAAATCTGTTTTCACGTTTGTGAGTTTTTAAAACTCAGGAACTATCTTCTAGTACAGAGTGTAGAGGACTAGGACTAGCAGAAGCACATAAAGAAGAAACATCCTGAACTACAATGAGTGATACATTGTACAAGATCGAATTTAGTTCTGAAAACATTAACTCCTACTCGCTGTGACAGACTATCCAGGAAGTAAACCAGTCTGGTGCTATCCTTTTTAGAAAAGCACCCAAAACCACTGGTGATCTGCAAGACCAAAAATACTAGCAGTTTCTCTGGTTATAGTTTTCTTGTGCTCAGAACAACAGGCCCCAACTTATACAAATCTGCTTCATATTTCTCAAGCTACTTTTATCTTGTATTAGACCTGCTTCTACAGATAATAAAGAAAGAGAAACATTTTCCCAAAGAGACCCTACAAATCTGAAAGCTGGCAATCTGCTTTTGCCTGCCACAACCTGCTCCTAAACAAGTATTTTCTCCTCTCTCTAAAACGCAAAGAAACAACCCAGGAGAATAACTGCACGTTACTTAACAAGACTTTCACAGAAAGCTTAGAGGCCCCTAGCAAGGAAACTTTTACAGCTTTTCTTTTATTCTTTTTATGTGCCTGTGACAGACGTGGCAAGTTCTCCCAAAGTACAGATTCTGCTCAGAAAGCACCTTCTGAGAATGAAACCAGTTTTCAGCAATAGCAGAAAACAGCAAAATACGTACCAAGAAATGGCTCTGTTACGTTAGTTAAAGACACACACCCAGGCGGTGTAAATTCGGTTTGACCTATATCACATTCCAGATACTCAACAGAGGGAAGGCTGCAATAAAAGAAGCCAATGTATTAGTTCCTACTAAAAATAAAAAGGGCACAACTTGCAAAGTATCAGAAGCACAATCTAATTTTGTTCAAGGTCATCAAAATTAAATTCTCAAAATACAAACTACCACTTGAACAAATAGTATGATCAGGCAAGTGAAGAATTCACAGGACTCATCTACACCACATTTCAGATCACATACTATATGCTTATGCTATTAAAACAGCTCCGTACTATTCCATCCGTGAGAAGAGAGGCTAGAATGATAACCAGAGGCAGTACTAAGCGGCACACCACCTATCCCATGCTAACAGGACACTTCAAGACCGACTATGAGAGATTTATAAAAGCTTTATTTTAGGCAAGTAATGATTAAGAGAACAAGCTTCCACATCTTGTTGTGCAGGAAACTTGAAAGACCCTAACAAGTTGTAACAACTTTCTGTATATATTTTTTAAATGGTACGACTCCCCATTCCTTACTGAACCCTAACTACTTGATGTCCAAGTAGTTCATGTACTCCAAGACATCAAATTAGTAGCAGTTCAATAGAAATATTTAAGTAGCTAGCTTTTCTGGAAGAAACCTGAAGCAGGAATTCCTAATTTTATTTTATTTTATTTATTTATTTTTAAATATTCAACTTCCAAACGGTAACTTTGAGAATCCTGGCAGTCAGGTTTTTCTTTTTTCCTTACCCTAAATCACATGCAGTACTTAAAACTAGAGAAAGTGAAAAGACTCACTGATTCAGTAACAGGTTAATTAGGTATCTGTTAAATGTTGACTTCCCAACGCTTTTTGGACCACACACCATAATCACAGGGACACCTTCATCTTCCGCTGGAAAGACAAACATACTCTGAAACGGACCAGTACCATAAGTTACTTTGATGTCCCCTGCTTACATGTATTTGAGACAGAAACAGAAAATGAAAAAAGAACAGAAAAAAAACCCACTAAGTGTTCTACTTGGGATGTGAGCATTCTAATAAAAAAGAAAAGAAAAAATCCTTCAAAGAGAAAAGGGTGTCAAAGTGTACCACCAAAAATAAAAAAGGCTCCTAAAAGAAAAAGCCAGCTCTAGCACAAAAATCCAAATTTATGAGTTCTAATTGCTCACGACATTTTATATGTTGCTGGATAGACGAGGGGGCATTTTTTTCTACCCACCACAAACAAGAGCAAAACGAGAATTCTGATGTCAAATCGGAAAGTGCCCCACACCAGTGAACTACCTCTCTAGCAGCAGAGGCACAAACCACTCAAGATGATGAAAGAGCTCCAAGACCCGCACTATTTAGAGAAGAGCACGACCCCCAAACAAGCCTTTCCACAAGGGGCCTGTCTCCCTAACTACAATTCATGAGGAGCCTTTCTCTAGACTACTAACACAACCCAAACAGCCAATTGCACCAGCAAACAGCGCTCACCACAACACGCTTGGACCAGCTCCTCCAGGGCCGAGAACATGCTCTCCGACACCAGCAGGCCTCGTTCAGGGCTACACTTGACAATGCCAACGGACGCCAGAACCGCGTCTTCGGGCGCAAAGTTCGGCTCTTCCTTTTTCTAGGAATCGGTGGAGAAACGCTTAAGCGGCGTGTGTAAGGTCACACAAGGGTGGGTGCTAGGTGTTGATGGGACTCCCGCGCATTTTTTGACTCTGCGGGACGCTGATTTTGGGGACGGACCCGGAGCGACGAGGCGGAGCCCGGGTCGGGGCAGGCGGCGTGACGCCGCGGCTCACCTGGGGCTCGAAGAGGCGGGAGAGCGGCGGGTGGCTCAGCAGGAACCGGGTCACCGGCGTGTCCAGGTGCTCCAGCAGCACCACGGCGCACTGCGGCGAGAACCGCGCCATCACCTTCAGCCGCGCCTCTGCAAGGCGAAAAACGCCGCCTTCACCGCGCGCCATTTGGCGGCCGCGCCGCGCCACACGCCAAATGGCGGCCGCACCCCAAATGGCCGCCGCGCCGCGCGCGCCAAATGGCGGCCGCACCCCAAATGGCCGCCGCGCCCCGCGGGAGTTTGCAGCCCTCCCACCCCCAGCCGCGGTGCCCACTCACGGCGGCGGACGCGGTGCGCCCGCATGGCGGCGCGGGCGGCGGCGCGGAGCTGGCGGAGGTCGGCGACGGGCTGGGCCTCGGCGGGCAGCGCCTCCAGGGCGAGGGCGCAGTGGGTGGGCGGCGAGAAGAGCTGCTGGCCCGGCTGGTGCGAGGCGATGGCGAAGCCCAGGACGCGCACGGCGCCGTAGAGGCAGGTGAGGCGGCATTTCCCGGTGAACGTCAGCGCCTGCGAGGAGACAGCCGTGAGGAGGAGGAGGAGGAAGAGGAGGCGGCAGCGGTGCCCGCGGCCCGGCGGTGCCTACCTGCTGCGGCGCCAGGAGCAGCACGGCGGCGCCTTCGGCCGCCTCCACCGCCGTGAGGCCCGCCTCGGCCGGCGGCACCATGCCGGCGCGGACGAAGGAGGCGGCGAA
>NW_020450949.1:742939-748865 GCF_003343035.1 Apteryx rowi | reverse complement strand
GCTAAGAGGCGCCGCCGGCGCCCCCGCACCGCCGCGCCGCCGCCATGCCGCCGCCCGCTCTGCTCTGCCTCTGCTTCTGCCTCTGCGCCCGCGCCGCCGCCTTCGCCAGGGACGGCGACTACACCATCGCCGGGCTCTTCCAGATCCACAGCCTGCCGCCGCGGGCCGCCGCCCGCCCGCAGGTGGACGCCTGCGACGAGTGAGTGCGCCGTGACGGGGCCGTGACAGGGTCCCCGGCGCCGTGACAGGATCCCCAGGGCCGTGACAGGGCTGTGACAGCGACCCCGGGGCCGCGATGGGGCCGTGACAGGAGCCCCCGAGGCCATGACAGGGTCCCCGGGGCCATGACAGGGGCTGTGACGGGGTCCATGGGGCCCTGACAGGACCCCCTGGGGCCGTGACAGGGTCCCTGGGGCCGCGGCAGACCCCTGGGCTGCGGCAGGATCCCCGTGCGAGCGCGGGTCCCCTCTGCAGCGCAGCCCCGCACCACCACGGCTCCCGCCTCTGCCCCGGGGGCTCCCAGCCACTGAGGGGCAGCCGGTTTCTTTGCCCTCGAAGCCCCGCGGGCTGGGTGGGCAGAGGGGGGAAAAGCTGGCATCACCCTGGGAGAGTGCAGGGGAAGGAGAGTGACCAGGAGTTTTAACTGAATAGGAGAGCGGTGTTGTATAGCTGCAGTAGTAATGGCATGTCGCTTTATACCACGCAATCATGTTCCCCAGTTCTCCCTTCTGAGCACTTTAAGCCCCTGCACAGGCGGGCAGAGTAAGGCACAGCAAAGCAAAGTGGAGCAATTGGCTTGAAATACGTAGTGTGTCCGTTTGCTCCCTGATTCCGGGCCTGGGGGAATCCATCAGCACTGCTCCAGCAGGCATTTCCAAGACCTTGCAAAGCCCCTGCACGTCTTTCAGTTTACCCCTGGCAACGCATGTGTGTTTGTGCAGCGCTAGTGCCTTCCGGAGCCACGGCTACCACCTGGTCCAGACCATGAGGTTCACTGTGGAGGAGATAAACAACTCCAGCACCCTCCTCCCCAACGTCACCTTGGGCTACGACATTTATGACACGTGTTCGGAGTCTGCCAACATACACGCAACACTGCGTGTCCTTGCCCAGAAAGGGCAGCACAGCATTGAGATGCTCCGTACCTTCCGGCACTACGAGTCCAGGGCTGTGGCTGTCATTGGGCCCGACAGCACTAAACTGGCCCTCACCACAGCAGCTATCCTGAGTGTCTTCCTTATACCAGAGGTAAGCTCTGCTCCCCCGCGGCAGGAACGAGCGTGTTGCAAAGGGGTGTCTATGGCAAAAAAAAAGAGCTCTTGAGGACTAATTGTTTGAGAGGAGAGGGGGCTTGGAGTTGAGGAGCAGGCAGATGAAGGATCCAAACTGTTGGCTGGAAACGCAGCCTCTGGGCCCCTGCTCCTCTGTAGTACCTGGCACCAGCTTTGGTCTGGCAGCATTGCCTAGGATCTCATCCCAAGCTTTTAGCTGACAGGCAGGAATCATGCCTAGCTGGCTGTCCTTCAAAGATCTCTCTTGCAGCAGCACACAAAGGAGCAATTGCCTTCGAGTCTGCCACCTCCCCAGCTCTAATTCTCGTCAAGAGACCTACTCGTGCCATTTCCTCCTTGGGCACCGTTGCATAGCACCAGCGCCCTCCTCGGTTGTCACTGCTCAGGCTGGGTAACTCCCTTCTCCCGACTCCCTTTGCAGATTAGTTATGAAGCCTCCGTGGAAACACTGAGCCTGAAGCGGTTGTACCCCTCGTTCTTGCGCACTATTCCCAGCGATAGGCAGCAGGTGAAGGCGATTGTACTGCTGCTGCAAAGGTTCAGGTGGACTTGGGTTGCTCTGCTGGGCAGTGACAACACCTATGGCAGGAGTGGATTAGAGGCCCTCCACGAGCTGCTGAGCGCGCACGACATCTGCATCGCCTACCGAGGCATCATCCCCTCCAACAAGGATGCCAGCAGCCCGGAGCTCCACCACATGGTCAGAATCCTCATGGATATCAGGGTCAATGTCACCATTGTCTTCTCCAGCAAACAAATTGCCCGCCCTTTCTTTGAAGTGGTGGTCCAGGAGAACATCACGGGCATGGTGTGGGTGGGCACTGAAGATTGGTCTTTAGCCCAAACAGTCTGGCACGTGCCTGGCATCCAGAATATCGGCTCTGTGATTGGGATGTCAATCAAGCAGACTGAGTCCATGATACTGAAACATTCTGAACCTTGGAAAAGTGCAGAGGAAAGTGCCAGCAGCACAGGGGCAGGCGGGGGAAATGGTGGGAGCAGCAGAGAGAGCACCCAGCTGAACTGCACCCAGGGCTGTACAGGATGCCGCTTGCTCACCACTGCCCCTGATGAGTATGACACTAAAGCCTCCTACAGCGTGTACACAGCTGTGTACGCTGTAGCCCATGGTCTCCACAACCTGCTGGGCTGTGCCTCAGGAGCGTGCAGCAAAGACAGAGTCTATCCCTGGCAGGTAAGAGCAACACAAGGAAAAACCTTCTTCCTTTTATGGTATGGATTTTCCCCACAAAGTGGTACCCCTCGTGTGCAGGAGTTTTCAATCCCCCTCAGAGAATCATTTCCAAGCAGAAGAAAGGCTGTTTTGGCAGCTAGGGCACTATTACAGCGTTCAAAACTGAGTCCTCCACACTGCTCCAGGTTATAAGTCTCAGCCTCTGGCCATGCGGATCAGTGCAGGCCTTCTCTCAAGGGCTTCCCCTTAACTGATGTCTCCAACTGTGTGAGTCTCTGTCTGCGCAGCAGCTGCCTTGTGGGTTTCAGCTGCCCATCACAGTCCAAGCAGCCTGGAGGGATCCAGGCCTGCATTCTGGGTCACTTCCATTCCTCTACCACTAGCCCCTTGCAGAAACCTGGAAGAGATTTTCTGCAGCTGGGCATACGCTAGCTGATGAGGAATTTGAGAGGAGACATCAGCAGAAAAGGGGACCCCTAGCACCTCTCCCACCTGAGACAAGGCTCTCAGTGGGAGTCTTGTCATCATGAAGGGCTTTTCTCTTACTCCTTTGTTTTGCAGCTCCTAGAAAAAATCAGGCAAGTAAACTTCAGCCTGCATGAGAACCAGATCTCTTTTGATGCCAACGGGGACATTCTTAAAGGCTACGACATCATTATGTGGAATTGGAGAGGCCCAGGCTGGTCTTCTGATGTAGTTGGATCTTTCAGTGTAAACCCTGACAGGCTGAGTATTGACCAGGACAAAATCCTATGGCACACAAAAGATAACCAGGTACTGTTCTGCATCCAAATCACATTTATTGCTCATGGTAAAGCCAGCTGCATTCCCACGAGTTCTTTGGTGCTTTCCCACAACAGGACAAATCTGAGGGCAGAAAGCAGCAGTGTGGGGGTGGGAGAATCTCCATGTTCCCACCACTGGCAACTTTCACCAAAATCCAAAATATAAGCAGGGTACATGAGCCTAAAAGGCTCCCAAGTCCTGCTTTTATCTTTACTTTTAAACAATCTCATTTTCCCACCAGCACCTCTGGGGGAAAAAAAGGAGAAGGCTCTCAGCCACTGCCCAGGGTCTATCCTGAAATTGAGGGCAGCAAGCTTCCCAAACGCTGCCAGGGCTAGGCCTCGCGCTCAGCTTCACCCGTCCTACCGCCCACCCTGTTTGCGCCGCCGCAGAGGCTCGGCCTCTGCGCGCCTCATCGTTGCCGTGCTCCCAACAGGCTCCCGTCTCCGTGTGCTCCCAGGCCTGTCAGGCAGGCGAGAAGAGGCTGCAGCACGGCCGCCACAGGTGCTGCTTCAGCTGCGTGGCCTGTCCGGCAGGAACCTTCCTGAACAGAACGGGTCAGTAAATCCTGAACGGCTTCCCCCACCCCTTTCCTTGCTGCTCCGCTCCCCTGCCTGCACCTTTCCTCCCTGTTCTGTCTGCTCCCTGCTTCTGTCTTACCCTCTGCCCTGCACCCAGCCGCAGCAGCTGTCTCCTCCCCTCTCGTTGCCTTTTCCTCGCTATGATGAGTAAATATATTTGAGTTCACCTAAATGCAGGTCAGTCTGACTTCTCCATTTAAATGCTTGTGGGTATGCAAAAACCACCCCCTGTGCTTGACCACAGCCTGGGCCCGGTGCTCGGCTGGGTGAAGCTGCTAATAGATGGTTCCACAGTCAAATGAGCAGCCGAGGCGGTGCCCGCAGAGCCCCCTTCCTGGTGTGCTCTGCTGCTTTCTCCTGGGGCCAGGATCTGCCCTGACAGCTGCTTCCTGCACCACATCCCCTGGAAGGGAAATTCAGCCCCATGCTGCCTATGTCCCCCCGATGGCAACGAGTCCTTCCGCATCGTGCGGTCGCTAGCAGTTCCCGAGTCCTCGGGGCATATGGAAATGTGCCGTGCCTGGGACTGGCAGCAAGATTGTCTCGTCTCAGGCACCCTAGCCACAGCTCTAAACCTATTGCCAGCAGGTGCCCCTTGCCACGTGGCTGCCTCAGTCTGCCCTTCCACTGAGCGAGGACAAAACGGCCAGCTTTGGGTAACAGCAGGCACAGGGAACTTCCGCAGGCGGTCTCCGAACACGCCTGGTTGGTGTTACTTTTCCCATAGCCATATCACAGCCTACAGAAGCAGAGCTGCTGCAGACACTTGCCAGTCTTTGCAGGCCTCTGGCTACTGCTGGAGGCAACTTCCCCTCCCGGCCTGGACCTCGGCCCGTTCAGCTGTAAGCCCCAAAGCTCCGGCCCCAGCCAGAGCTCCCCCCTTCAATCCCCTTCCACAGCCTGCCACAGCGCTGCTATGGGCACGCAGAGCTGCGCACCTTAACTCCTGGGTTTGCTGCCTTTCACCCCAAGCAGCGGACTGTGTTTTGGAAAAGGAGCCCCACCACCACCAAAGGCTTGGAGGTGCCCAAGCCGAAGGAGCAGGGCCTGAGGAGCAGGCAGTCCTAGCTGGAGCCCACGGGCGGTGGGAGGGGTGGCGCTCCAGGCAGCAGATCTCTTACCTGGGTCCACGGCGTACGAGGCGCCTCAGCTCCTGCCTGGGCTCGTGTCCTCTGCAGACCTCTACGCCTGCCAGCCCTGTGGGAGAGATGAGTGGGCTCCAGCAAGGAGCGAAGCTTGCTTCAACCGGACTGTTGATTTCCTGTCCTGGGCTGACCCCATCTCCTGGGCCCTGCTGACTCCCATCGCCCTCCTCATGCTGCTCGTGGCAGGGCTGGCCATTGTCTTTGCGCTGAACATCTCCACCCCGGTGGTGAAGTCAGCAGGCGGAAAGATGTGCTTCGTCATGCTGGGCGCTCTGGCCTGCGCCTGCAGCAGCCTCTTCTGCTACTTCGGCGAGCCCACCCGGCTCACGTGCCTGGTGAGGCTGCCGCTGTTCTCCATCAGCTTCACCGTTCTGCTCTCGTCTATCACGACGCGCTCCTTCCAGATCGTCTGCATCTTCAAGCTGAACAGGAAGTGGCCTGCCCTCTACGAGGCCTGGACGCGGCACAGGGGGCCCGCACTGTTCATCGGCGGCAGCACGGCAGTGCAGGTGGCGCTGTGCCTGCTCGCGGTGAGCGCCAGCCCCTCCGTCCCCAGGAGGAACTACGGCGCGTCCGCGGAGCGGGTTGTGCTGGAGTGCTCGCAGGACAGCTCGCAGAGCGCGACCGCCACGGTCGTCTACAACGTGCTGCTCAGTGCCTGCTGCTTTGCCGTCAGCTACCTGGGCAGGGACCTGCCCGAGAACTACAACGAGGCCAAGTGCGTCACGCTCAGCCTGCTGCTGCACTTCGCCTGCTCCGCCTGCGTGCTCACGGCCTACGGCTCCCACCCGGGCCGGCCGCTGGTGGCCGCGGGCGCGCTCAACATGCTCTGCGCCCTCGCCGCCCTCCTGGGCGGCTACTTCCTGCCCAAGGCCTACGTCGTCCTCTTCCGCCCCGAGCTCAACACGGCCGCGCACTTCCAGATGT
>NW_020450949.1:722961-742076 GCF_003343035.1 Apteryx rowi | reverse complement strand
CCCTCGTAGGGGGCCGCGCAGGCCGCCCGCCCGCCCCCGGATGCGGCGGCAGGCGACGCCGGGCAGGGGGACAGCGACGCCGACTACGTTCCCGAGAAGAAGCCCCTGAGGACCAAAAAGAAACCAAACTCGGGGAAAAAGCCCGGCAGTTCTGAGACGGCAGGGAAGCCGGAACTGCCGGAGGCTGGGACGCCGGGGAACAGAAAAGGTACAGCTGTGCCGGTTGAATGCCCCACATGTCATAAAACGTTCCTCAGCAAATATTATCTAAAAGTACACAACAGGTAAACGTTCTGATTTTTATTCCTGTACCTTTTGTTCGTAGGGACTTGCGCCACGATCAGCTTCCCTTGAGGCTGTGTCGTGCCGAGCCGTAACGCTGTGTAACCGAGCTTGGGCTCATTTCCGAGCTCGGGCTTGCAGTCGGGAGCCGGAAGCGAGCGGGCTCTGCCTCGCAGCCCCTGCCGCGGGAGGCTCTGACCTGGACGTAGCTGTTCAGGGTGAGACGCTCAGCACAGCGCTCCTGGGCACCGTGTCTGCCAGTTCCCGTGTGCTTTTTTGCGGGTGGTTTGGGTAAACATTCCTCTTTGCAGCCGGCTGATTTAAAAGCCTTGATTTCTGCTGGGGCTGAAGGTGAGGTCCCCTGAACCAGCCTGCGCCCGCTGGTTTTGAGTTGCAGCTCCTCAGCACCCGCTGAGACACTTGGTCACCGCTGTGGGGATGAACGCTCCAGTCCTTGACCTGGGTGGGATTTACAGGTGTCCAAAATGGATCCGAGAGCTGCGAAAACCGTCTCAGGCTTCTGCTCACCTGGGTTTGAGACCGGCCTTAGTGCCAGCACCCCTCAGAAAGCGCTGGATGAGGGTGCTTAGAGGCTCTTTTGGGGGCACGGTGGCTGCAGACTGATGGTGTTGAAGCGTGGAGGAGCTGCCAGCTCTTGGGGCTTTGGGCAAGAGCCACGCGTTGAGCTCTCTGAACTTCCTAGCTTTCCAGATAGCACGTGCAGTGAGGGAATTAAGCCCACAACCGTGTGAGCAACAAGCAGGGCGCTGTGTGGAGCTTCAGTGTTAATAACTGAGACCAGAATGGGTGTTGTCCATGCTTGCAGTGAAAGGCGCAAGCTCCAGATTTATCTGTAAAGGGCAAACCACAACTGCAGTTGTCTGAGGCTTCACAATTCAGCATGTTAGTGGAGAGCAGTGGGTACCGCAAGCCCAGCTGCGCTCTGGGAACGTGGACCAGAGCGGTCTGAGAGCACTTCGATGTGCCGATGCTTTCAGATGCCATGGAATCAGCACAGCTGGCATTAAAGGAGGCTTTCAGAAGATGCCTCCCAGCCCCTGGAAATGGCTGTGCAAATACTGACTCTGTGGGAGTTCATAAAGCTTCATTGTCCTTCCCTCTCCCCATAACCAAGCAGCTTTTTCAAAATGAACAGTGTTTCTCAAGCAGCTGCTTTAAACACCGAAATAGGCTGGAGCCTAGTAAGAGGCAGTTAGCGAAGGCTCAAGCCACAGGGCATGTGGGATTAACTGGAAAGAAATGGGTTTCCTGCCAGTCTCCTCATTGAAGGATGCACGTGAAGGATGTGATGCGACAGGCCCTGTGAGCGTAACTTGAGATCCTTTTAGGCGAGCAGCTTCTCAACCCGGGCCTAGGAAGTGGATCTCTGCTATTAGACTGGCAGTAATGGATGCTCTTTGTTTGTATTCCTTGCAGGAAACACACTGGAGAAAAGCCATTTGAATGTTCCAAATGTGGTAAATGTTATTTTAGAAAAGAGAATCTGCTGGAACACGAAGCTAGAAATTGCATGAACCGATCTGAGCAGGTACTTCGGGGAGCAGCAGCCAGTGCCTAAAGCGGGGGGCAGGAGAGGGCGCAGGTGCGGTTCATCGCTGTGGGCAGCTCGGGCGGGCGCCCTGCCCGTGCCGGCTGCTGCGCTCACTGCTCACCCACCACTGTCGGAGCAGCCTGTCTAGGGCGGCTCGGCTTTGGGGATCGCTGCAGTGTGTCCAAATACAGTGAGACGCTGAAAAATGCACTGTTGTGAAAATTAAGGAGTTTGTCCCAGAAAATGGTGTGTTTCTTTGTGTTCAGGGGACAGATACGACCCCCTGTCCTGCACCAATTTGTGCTGTTACGAAGGGAGCATGTGGATCGCAAGTCTTCTGGCAAAAGGCGGCTGTTCACAGCAGGCCAAGGCTGTTGCTGACAAACAAGCGACAGGCGCTTTGTGTGTTCCTGCCTTTCTGCAGGAAGTGAAGTCGAGCCTCTTTCCAGCCGCAATCCCAATCACTGCTGGCTACTGAACAAAAAAAAGACCCTATCCCTACCATACAGCACGTCTATTGAAGGTGGGATTCCCATGGAGTCTGGTGACAGTCCGCTCGGGATGAGCGTAGCAGCGGCTTTTGCTCATGGCACATTGGTGCTGGGCTGCTGTCCAATTTGCACCGTTCTGAGATTCTTGAGCATGTGAGAATACTCTGCATCGTAAAAGATCCAGATTTCTGCAGCCACTGGTTAAACACTCTAAACAAATTCCAGTGCTCTTGAATGCCAAGCACTGATGGAAATGGCTGGGCTAGCTCCCGACTTCCTTATTTTCTTGCTTCTGCAGAAGCTGATGCCTTCCCCTTTCTTGCAGGTTTTCACGTGTTCTGTCTGCCAAGAGGTATTTAAGAGGCGAATGGAATTGCGGCTGCACATGGTGTCGCACACGGGGGAAATGCCGTATAAGGTCAGCACCGCCTGCCGTTGAGCATCCCTATGAATAGCTGCTAGGCGCTGAAGGAGGGGGTGTCCGAGCAAACATGCCTTTCTATTCCGGGGAGAGCCTGGTGCTGCCCAGCGGGTGCTGTGCTGGGGTCGCATCCTTGCCTTGTGGTGCTGACTCAAGATGGCTCGGCTGGCACAGCACGTCCGTGCTTCTGTGGGCCGTAACCCACGGCTTCGTGCGGGCACGGCTTCTTTCCTTCGTAACGCCTGCCTTTACCTTGTATCCTTGAGCTAATCGCAGCAGTTCCTTCCCCTTATCTCCCGTCAGTTGTCTCCTGCAGCGCTGCGCTCCCTGCCAAGGGGTGCTCCCTCCGCGAATGAACCAGAACGTGTTCCAGGGATGCACCAAGACCTGGCGGTTTTTCCTGAGGCTCGGCTTTGCAGGCGCCCATGCCCTCACCAGGGATTTGCGTTCTGCACCAGAACAACGTGCTCTGCCTGAGGCACAAGCCTGCCATCGGTCTTCTAATTGTGTCAAAACTGCTGTTCTGGGGGTGGCTGGAAGCTGACTCTTTTCTCATGTATTTCAGTGCTCCTCCTGTGCGCAGCAGTTCATGCAGAAGAAAGACCTGCAGAGTCATATGATAAAGTTACATGGTGCACCAAAACCACACGCGGTAAGGAGAGCTGGCTCGCGCAAAGCGGGGTGAGCGGAGCTGGTATTTTGAGAGAATTGTCCTGTGCTGATGTCTGGCCTAGGGAACAGTGGCCACTGTCCTTTCTGGCTCCGTTAAGTGGGGCAGGGAGTCACAGAGTGCTGAAGAGCTACTGGAAAGAGTTTTTTGGGTAAAGGAGCAGCCATCCTGTTTTTCTAATGGACCCAAATACCGAGGAGCAGCTCCTTTTCGTCAGGCTGTCTCATCTCTCGGAGCTGGGTGTGCCGCAGCAGTCAGCTGCGGGGATGTCCCTAGAAGAGCAGGAACAAACTGAGATTCCTGTTGCGTGGTGCGCTTTGCGCTGGGTGGCGGCGCTGCCCGCCGTCCTCACCTGGAGCAGAGCGCTCTGCCGGCAGCCTGGCCCGAGCCACGCTTTGTTCTCGTGCGCGTGGTGAAGCGTGCCCGGGCGAGCGGCCTAACCCCGACCTCTCCTGTGGCCTTGCAGTGCTCGACCTGCTCCAAGTGCTTTCTGTCTCGGACAGAGCTGCGCCTGCATGAGGCGTTCAAGCACCGGGGAGAGAAGCTGTTTGTCTGTGAAGAGTGCGGGCACAGAGCCTCAAGTCGCAACGGCTTGCAGATGCACATCAAGGCTAAGCACAGGTATGACACAATCCGTTCCATCCCACGTCATCCTTACTCTTGGCTGCACTTCCTTCCCCAAAGGGCCCTGCTGGATGGGTTGCAGGGAGCCTTCTGCAGCATCTGCAAGATGAATTAGGCGGTTCTTGCCTCTCTCCAGCTTTTCTTGCAGTGTTAGGCCCAAAGTCCTATCAGAAATATGGTGAAGGGCCAACACTTAGTTCTGCTTTTCTGTCTTCCAAAGGAAGTCCATACTCTCTGCACCTCATCTGAACGTGTAACCTTAATAACGTAGGCGATGACCGAGAAGCTCGCGAGCCGCTTTCCTGGCTAGGTTATTAATGTTCTCGAAGTCATGAGCGTATGTCAGCAGCTGCTCTCCATACTCATGTGTTCTGTTTCCTGGGCTGGTCATAACACCCAAGGGGCAGGAGGCTCCAGCTCTGAGCCTAGGGGAGCCTGCAGCTGCAGAATAGCATTTGCAGGCCAATACTTTGGCTTGAGAGGGGTTAGAAGTAGGATTTAATGAAAGGACTTTAGAACGATGGTAACCGCTAACTTTAGGGACTGCAATTCACAAGTGCAGAGGTGAAAGGAAAAACAGTTCTTTGACTGGGAACTGTCCAGGAGGAATCAGACATGTTCTCCCTGTCCTCAGAAATGAGCGGCCCTACGTTTGCGAGTTCTGCCATCACGCCTTCACCCAGAAAGCCAACCTCAACATGCACCTGCGCACGCACACCGGCGAGAAGCCTTTCCAGTGTCACCTCTGCGGCAAGACTTTCAGGACGCAAGGTATCCCCTGGGCACGCAGAGCTGCGTCACTGCGGCCCCTGTCCCACCCCGCGACGGCAGCCTCCCCTTGAGGCCTGTCGGCGCCAGTAGTGCTGAGCAGGCAGAGCGCCATGCTCAGAATAGCCAGAGCCGCTCTTCCCCCACTGGTAGCCAGGACCTTCAGAAATTGGCTGTACTGAAAAAACAGTTTCCTTACCTGCCTCCCCTGTGGAGCAAAGCACGCAATATTTCCTCAAGAAAGAGCGTTCCCTTTCTTTCTGTTACTGCGTAGCACAGAAAGGGAAGAAATTCATGCCTTTCCCCGATAACGGTTAGCTTAGACCAGCAGGCTCCTGCTTGTAACATTTATAGCTAGCCTGCGACAGGCTGACCGCACCGTGCACGCGCAGTCTTAACTGCAGCATCGTACGTACCTGGGCAGGGGCACTCAGTGCACAGCTGACCACAGCGCGCGCGCTCTCTCCCCCCGTTCACGGCAGCAAGCCTGGACAAGCACAACCGGACGCACACCGGGGAGCGCCCCTTCAGCTGCGAGTTCTGTGACCAGAGGTTCACGGAGAAAGGGCCCCTCCTGAGGCACATCGCGAGCAGACATCAAGAAGGGAGGCCCCACTTCTGCCAGATCTGTGGGAAAACATTCAAAGGTAACAGCCAGCGCAGCAACGCTGCTGCGTCCTGAGCAGGAACAGGGAGCCCTGATGCCCGCTCTCTGCTCATTAGCGGTCGCTGTGCTGTTGCCTTCCCGGGGGGATTGTTTGCCTCTGTCACAGTATGACAAATGTCCGTATCCACTGAAAGCAGCATTTTCACGCACAGCTGAAGCGTAGCTACTGTTTCCCTGTCTCAGCTGACTTCTTGAACATCTCTCCCACCAGTGCTTATGTCTGTTTCTGATACAGAGCTGACCAGATTCTCACTTCTGAGAGGGGAGTAGTGAGGTGGTGAGGAAAGACAGAACAGTTTTTAAAATGGATAAGTTCCAGGCTTTAGCATAACTGGGGAAAAAAAAACACCTCCTTTTCAGTGCCTTGGAATAGCAGCACTATGCATATATCCCTGCCCCAGTAATGCTTATTATAGCTTGGGCCCACAGCTGTTTAGCTGCAGTGCTCTGTTGATAATGCTGTCTTGAATGGTTTCTAGTTTCTAACTTCTCTTCTCAGCTGTTGAACAGCTGCGTGTCCACGTTCGCAGACACAAGGGAGTGAGGAAGTTTGAATGCACTGAATGTGGCTACAAGTTTACGCGACAGGTATGACTTTTCACAGACGCCTCCGGAATTAGCAATACACTGCATGTCTGCGTTGCGTAACCGGTTAAACAGCTGAAGTGTTGCTCACCTGCGATGCTGAAGCAAGCAGATTCTGCTCCGTAAACCAGCATATTTCTTTGGGACTGAAAACGCATAGCCCACGTAAGGGGGAGGCAGGTGCTCGCAGGGCTTCAGGCAGTGCCCGAAGAGTAGGAAGGTGCAGTGCTAAATCAAGACCCCAGCTCAGGCGGGCAGGCCATCCTTTCCCTTGTGCGCGTGAGACACTTGCTTCCCCCTTTAGAAAGGCAAGGTGCCCCATCAGGCGCCTTAAACCTGGGGGACCTTCTTTTCATGGGCCACGTTGGCTCTGCCTCTCACTGCACTCAGCTGTACCACCACATACCTGCTTTTGAGCCAAGGAAGTGAGTTACCAGCTTCTTGTCAGAGGTCGCTCCGGGGAGCCTTCCTCGGGGGCACCTGCTCTTCTGCTAGTCCTACACACGAGTATCGCCGTCTAACTCTTCCTTTTTCCCCTCAGTAAAAAAACTCTGAGCTTTAGGCCAGCGGGAGTCTGTCATTGCTCTTCCTTTTAAAGGCTCACTTGAGGCGCCACATGGAGATTCACGACCGGGTTGAGAACTACAATCCGCGGCAGCGGAAGCTGCGAAACCTGATCATCGAGGACGAGAAGGCCGTGGTGGTGGCGCTGCAGCCGCCCCAGGAGCTGGAGGTGGGCTCGGCCGAGGTCATCGTGGAGTCCCTGTCCCACGGCTCCCTGGCCGAGGAGATCCCTGTGCAGAGACTCTGTTCAAATGAGAACTTCTCTACAGCGGATGTTATCGAACAATCGCTTATAATAACAACAACAATTCCTGAAGACTGTGAAACATAACGTGACTCTTTGTACACATCCTTCCTACCAAAACACAATAAAGCGTTAGGCTGGAATGACTCTCTGCTACGCTCGTTCTTTTCGGCCCTCAGAAGCTTTGAGTTGCAGCGAGCCACTGTCTCTCCTGTACAAAGATCAGGTTGCAGGGAAAGTTTCTAATGAAGTTATAATCAGGTATCAAATGAAGAAACAATTACAAAGCTACTAAGAATTACGATTTAAGCTAAATGTATGTACATTGTATGAGACTGGATGTGTTTGATGACTCCATATATGTAATACTGTGAATTGCTTTCAAGTAAGCTGTCATCTGTGACCAGAAGGGATGGATGGATTACCTCTGATTTTTTTCAGATTGCTAGTTCTTACTTTGCTCAGTTAGCTCTAAATTTGAGTCTGGGAACTTGTGATTAAAGCATACTTTCCAGAAGACAGTGCGACTCTGCCCTCTTCCTTAATTGCTTGCTGAAAGGCTTACTGCCTCAATTAAATTTGTGCCTTCTTTCTACTTTGGCAAGCTTTTGCTACTTATTACCATTTCTCTACTAGATTAAAGGTGTGCTGCTGTTCCATATTTTCTCATGGCTGAAGTAATTTAGCCGCTATTTAACAGAAAACACATTATCATTCTCTCAAGGAATCGGGTGGTTCTCTAAGGTCCTTTTTAAGATGTGGGGGTTTATATTTGTAAGTAATATTTGTCTGAAATAATATGAGTCAGGGTCACTCTTAAGCATTGAAAAACTTGAGTATTCCCGCAGGAGGGAAAGATCATGTCATCTATTACTGGGTACACACACTCATTCCAATTATATCCATGCCCTCTGCAGTTTTCCTCCACTACTCACCAAGAAGGCAGCTCTTCAGTTTAAATGTGCCTCAGGCCTACAGTGAGAAACGTAGCAGTAGCAACTTATCCCAATAATTTTTCCACTGAAAAGTTAAAAATATTTACGTAATGTGTTTTATTTAACTTGACTGTTTCAAGTAAATTTAAAAACAAACTATGAGAATAAAAATACATTATCTGTAAATGTAAAATGCCTTTGCTTCAAAGGATGGTATTTAAACAGTACTTAAAGATTTGGACACAATGAATTTACAAAAAATAAATACAAATCCATAATTATTCAGCTGGTTCAGGGAATTCAGGATGACAAGTCCACCAGTGAGCACTACAGTATGAGACGCAGTATACATACTATTAATAGTTCAGCATAAATACTTTAGTCTACTATGCAAATTCAGCTGTACAACACACACAGGCAGCATAGCTCCGTATCTTAAACGGACTTGAGCACTCGAGCGTCACTATGCTTAGCAGCACCTCGCTGTTTCTCCCCCGCGCACGACAAAGCCCACGCTCCATGAGGAGAGACTGGCTCCGTATTTTAGGTTGACTGGGACATGGCGATTACCTCAGAAACGAAGGAACAGCACCAGCTCGTCGTGGGGCAAGAGCTGTCCTGCGACCGGCGGCGTTCCCGGAGGAGCCCCGCGCTGTGAGCGCTGTGGAGCGCAGCCGGTCGCGCAGGGAGGTGCTGTTGGACCCACCAGGGCTGCCCGCTGCCCTCCCCTGCCGGGCTGCGCCCCGTCAGGGAGCGGGGAGAAGCCGCGGGATGGGACCTTCTGCCCCGTCGCTCTGAGATGGAGCCGCTACAGCCGGGTCGAACACCCGAGCGGCCAACGCTGCCCGCCCGCGCGGGGCCCTGCTCGGTGCCCTCATCGAAGAGGGCGCTGCCTGGCTGCTGCGTCCCAGCCCTGACCCTCAGCCCCTCCGGCTCGCGCAGGGAGGAGGCTCCTCCGGCAGCCAGCACAGCGCTTCTCCGCCTCCGCGACAGAGTTTGAAACCGAAACAGCAATTAGAGACTGCTGTGCCTATTGAGCGATACCTGTATTGCGCCCGTCTCCTCTTGGGTCCTTAGCAGGCTGAAGTCTACCAGCATGTAACAGTTTCAAGGCACTGTCAAGGTTTTAGACTTTAAGAATAGCCCAAATTTCACAAGTTTCTCAAGTTTCGCTGCTAAGTAGCTTAGCATAAAACAGTATTCAAGGCAAAACTGTTTGTTTGTTTTTTTTAAGCTGTGAACATGTTGCTTGTTATGGAGATAAGGTTCTGACTGTACTCTGTTCAGTGGCAAGCTAGAGGGCACGCCATCAGGTATATGGGCTTCTCATCTCTGAATTAAGTCCATAATTTTCTTCTACTGGGGGAAAAAAAAAAGAGCACAAAACCAGCTACCATCTCAGCTATTATTACATCTTCCATTTTTTTTTCTGAAAGTGTAATACCAGTTTTTATATGAGCCCTACTGCAATTTTAACCATTTTCTAGTTCAAGAGACATTCTGCAAGTAAACTGCAAGAAGTTTCTCTTCAACTGAAACACACTTGCCCCAGATTAATAGAGGAAATACTCAAGCTAACTATGTTACTTGAGCAAGAATAAAAGCAAATCTTACACAGCACCCCTAGCCCCAAGGAAAACCTAAAATAATTATCTTTTAATCTGCTAACACTCTTGTAAACTCCTACACCTTAGCCAAATGACCTCAGTAGCATTTTCCAACTGCTCAAATTCCAAGCGCTTCTGCAAACTGAAGAACAAGACAAGCGTGCGAACTCTCCAGATGTTCAGTAGGTTCCTTCACGTGAGCTAATCCCTCTAAAGCAATTATCAAGGTGTCTAAATCATCACCAGCATTTTTCCTGCAAGTCTGTGCTGAGCTTCCTAAGGAACCTGTGCTGTATTTCTTTCCTATCACTTTCCAGGTAGCTTCTAAAATAGTAAAATTCTGACCTAGTTCCTTTAAAATAGCGACGAAGGAAAAACATGCCCTGACTACACAGGACCTATCTGCCTAACCCAATGCATGTGCCAAGAGCTCGATGTAGAAGAATCAGCAGCAAATAGCCTCAGTCACAAGCACACGCCACAAGGGAATTTTCAGCCAAGCTCGTCCAGCAGCTGAGCAGCCTGATATAAACAAAAGCTTTGTAAAACCGCGAGAGGAGAAAGGCTCCGGGACCCTGGCACAAGCTACCAGCCCCCAGAAGTCACTCTGCAGTCCGGCTAAGAGGGCTATTTGCTTTCCCCCTTCTCCCTCCCCCTTAAAGAAAAGTGCAGTTTGGGTGATCAAAACTGAAAACAATCTAGTTGTGACAATGTGATCAAAAGATAAATGAAGGTGTTTCTTAAATAATAAAAAAGTCGCTCTCCTAGAAAGTAAGGCAACAAACACCCACAAAACTTAAAATGCTGCAACTTAAAATACCTGAAGAATTCAAGGCCAGACAATGGGAAGTGTGAAGGTTCATAACTTAGCCGCGGTAAGATCCCGGCTATACGGCAGGAAAAGCACACGTATGTTCGCTTTGAAAGTATGAGCAGGAACCAAAGACTACGGTGACGTGACAGGCAGGGCTATATTCTCGTATTAACCTCTCATCAACAGACCTTCATCTTCTCACGGGGAGGTGTTTTCCCCTCAAACCGCACGGAGGAAAATGGGCACAGGAGGCCTGTCTTCCTCTGAAGCACTGAGCAGAAAGCGGTGGGTGCAGGCACTAGTCCTAGCGGACAAACCCTTCCCGCCGCAGCAGGCTCAGGCCATCGGGGCTTTGGTCCTGCCTGTTTTCTTCTGTTCCTTTTTTTTTTTTTTTTTTCTCCATAGGAAGAAGCCATGAAGAAAGGAATTTGGCAGCAAATGTGAAGTGCTGCAGGGTGAAGGAGTTTCTAGTGAAAAGTGTCTGACCAAAAGCTGTAGCTGCAAGTGATTCTTCAGCGATGTTTAGCAGGATTGTTTTCTTCAGAGTTCACCTCTCAGATCTTCTCTGTGAATCACGCTGCAGCTGCTCCCTCCACAGAAAAGGGCTGAGGAACACTGCACCCAGAGGCCCCTCGCTTTCTGCCAACTACGTTTCTACAAGAGCATTTTAATCATTCAGAATTTTTACTCCCTCTCCACTGATCAAGATGTTTTTGTCTCCAAGCACCAGTTTACCTCCGCCTCCTCTCAAAGCAACACTAGTTCTGTATAACGAACTCACGTCAAGCCAGAGACAGCATGGTCCCCTGTTAACGTAGCTCGTTAAGGTTCTGGTTATGAAGGTTCTGGTGCTGCCTGCTCAAGTTGATGGTGTTGTCCAGCGTGATGCTGTCATCCTCCTGGGTGGTTTCCGGCATGAACTGTCGGAATATGCTGACGCTGCCATGCCAGAAGGTGGGCTCGGGAAGTCGGCCCACTATGCTCCACGTTCGCGTTTCTGGGTCATAAGCTTCCAGTACATCCGAAAGTTCAAACGTGTTATCGTAGCCACCAGAGACGTAGAGCTTCCCACCGAGTACAGCCACGCTCCCCCCAACATGAACCTACAATTTAAAAATAAATAAATACAATCACTATCAAAGGAGGGTTTTGCCAGCGAGGTAGATGTCTTCCCTAGGATAAAGACATGTTTAGATACACTCCATGTTCTAAACAGAACACTGTTTTCCAAAGGTTAATTAAGCCAATTTTTAACACTGATAAGCACCCAGTCGGTTGGTAAGCATCCTACCTGAAGCATGGCAGGGATTTTATCCCATTCGTTCTTCACTGGGTTGTAAACATCCACTTCAGCGGAGTCATCTCTGCAGGAGATAACGCAAGATGATCATTTTACGTTCTAGAAACGTCTTGCTTTGTGAAGCCCCCGATCCAACAGTCTGAGGCACGGCCTGAAATGCTGCCTATTTACGCAGCACGATGGGAGCAGAAATGCTAAGAGCAAAAGGCACCTGTATGGAGGCGCAGGTCTTGGTGCAGACCCCAGCCTCCAGCACTGGCTCTTTATATGCCAGCACTGACGTTCAGCCCCAGAAAACCACTAGACCTCCTTGTCTCACCTCTGCAAAGACGTGGAACAGGTCTGGCAAAGACATTACGCCTGGACCACGTATTAAACACAGGCAGTCTCTCCAGTTCTCAGTGCTAGTAGTGGTACACGTCAAAGAGCTGGACGCTTCTCCCCAGTCAAAGCAATTCTCTTTTTATCCTTTCTGATGCGGGCTGAGTTTTAAGACGCTACCTAGTCAGCTGAGGCAGCCGAGACGAAAGGAGACAGAGCAAGCTTACAGCATCACACCGTCTTCCCGCCTCCCTAGGAGGTGATCGCTCCAGCCCGAGGCAGCGAGGTGAGTCGCTCTGGACCGCGAGCAGCACTCGGAGTCCAGCATGCAGCACACGCCACGGCTGGGCTGGAAGCCGCTGCGCAGCCCCGGGTGCTTTTTCAAACCTAGTCTTTTCTAAACGTGCACCTGTGGTAGACATATTATTCGCAGACTCACTTTCTGCATTTTATAGACCAGTCTGACTTTGGTACCAAACGCTTAAGAGTCTGGAAGAAAAATCTGTGCTACTCTAGAGAGACTTAAACCTCTAGATACCTAAAACAAATGGGCTCCCCTAGTGCTTCAGGTTTTTAGCCAGTGCCAAATTTAGATGGGCCAGAGGACTGTAACAGAAGAGCTCACAGAAGCAGCGTAATCCCACAAGGCTTCTTTTACCCGTTCCACTTGCAAGACGGGAGCGCGACAGCGACAGGTGAGGGATGTTTGCGACACAGAAATGTGCTGCTGCTGACACAAGAATGTGGAAAGGACAAGGTCAGAGCAGCCAAAGGAGCGCTGTAAGTCAGTCCAAGACAGTCACGTTACAAATGGATTGAAAAACTATGAAGAGGTAGAAACTTTTATTTTATCCTTCAACTGCTGATCAATTTGAGTTTTCATTTTAATGGACTCAGCCTCTGAAATTAAATTATTTCAATTTAATTTCTCTAGTTCTTCAGATTAGTTAACAGGACTGACTTCAGGAGACATAGGCACCTCTTCTTGAGTCAGCTGGTCTGTGGCTGCAAGTTCATTTTATGAAAGATCTGATTTATGATTTATAGGAGAAAAACATAAAAACAATCATATTCAAATGTTATCTTTTGTCTTTGTATCATAATTTCATGCATTGTCTTATATTGTTCTGGTGACAAGATATCGCTACAGATCACTTACATGAATCAGAACAAAGGGGAGGGGAAGTGAAAATAAATGAGAAACTCTCACCTACAATAGCAGTATCTGTTTAGCAAACCATTACATCTAGAACTCCATCCGCTAAGACGACAGCAGAGCTGAGATATGTGGGCTGTGGGTCTTTTTATTGCATTCTGAACAAATATCCCTATAGGATAAATGCTTTAAAACCAGTTTCTTTAGCTGGGGTTACTTTTGTGACGTGACTCAGATCTGATACGTTTCTGTAATTCAACAGATATTCATCTGACTGAAACATCTTTCACGTGGGCACGTGTAAATAAGTGTTTCAAGTCCTGAGGGTGCCACAGAAACCAGCCTTCCTTCCCTTGGAACTGCTCACACCAAACGGGGAGCTGATACTTACTTTGGGATACACCACTTGGAAGCAAAACCCTGCCGTCAAGCCATTTGCACAGGGAAGAATTACTGCTGTTTACAAAGCTTCCTGAAACTAATAGCATCAGGCAAGTCAAATACTTGCAAGGATGAAAGTGAAAACAAAGGTGGGCTGGAAGGGAAACCAGGAGCAAAAATCTTAGCACGCAGTTCCAGGCACCGGTGGACAGTCAGGACAGGACATCCTCTCCCGTCTCAAGGTTAGTTCTAATAAAGGAGTAACTGAAGAACCAAGCCTTGCTGCAATGCCTTATTTATAGCTATAAAACTAGGCCCACAAGAGGGGACTGTAAGTCAGAAGCTTTAGCACAAACTATTTTAAACTAAACAAAAAATGAGTTTGCATCTTTCATTTATAACCCATTCCTCCGTCCTGCAAGAATGGTCTTACAGCTCTATATGACTGCAGACATCAGAGAAGCAGTGCACCTGCAGCGTATGAAATGAGGGGAGAAAAAACTGACACAGGCAAATTTCTTATTAATTCCTGCAAATCCTGAAGGTTCAATTACCAGTATTAAAAAAAAACAAAAAAAAATCAATCAAATAAAACTGGCTTATGATCAAAACAGCTAAAACACTCTTTCCAGTATTTGCTGAAAACTGAGCAACTCAAACTACTATCTGCCAACAAGTGCCAGGAACTAAGACATTTGGCTGAGCGAGAACAAACCTCACTGCAGCAAATAAAGGCCTTAGAACTTGCTGCCCAAGAGGAGATTAAAAAAAAAAAGTTTGGAGTCTATCAGAAGCTTATGTTTGCTCAAAGTCAGCACACCAACGCTTCAGCACTAGCATACTGTTCCGCTTACTTCTAATTAAGTGGATAACTTAAGTATTTGAGCCATATGGGTAATTAAGTCCTGGTTTGGAAAGGTGCTTAAAAATAGTGACCAGTCATTTCATCTCCAGTCCTCTTATCTCCACTCGCACGGAGGACTCTCATGCTCTACAATTTAATGTTTTCCTAGAGCTTGCTTGCTTATTTATAGCAACAACAGGGACTGAAATAGAAGCCAACAAAACTGAAAAGTCTATTCCAAAGCAGAACTGCTGACTTGCACCAGATTGTAACTCCGACTATTTCCCAACTGTAGGTTTAAATTCAGATATTTTTACATCATTTCAAGTGCAATCATTGAAGTCTAGCTAGGACAGAACTAAAAGAAAGAAGCGCGGCAGTTTGCAGAGCTCACTGGATCAGCAAAGGAAGCACTGCCTTGCTTGCTCAACACAGCATTCTCCTTTGGCCGTCTGCAAAACCCCAACACCTTCCTGGGGAAAAAACGCAGTTTGCAGGAAGGGAGCGATCGCCTGCACCACTTACCTTATAAAGTACATGAGCCCATTAAGAGTCACAGTCTTCGGGGCGAACGACCACGGAGGCAGGTGACCGCAGTTCACAAGGGACCAGAGGTCGCTGTCGGGATCGTAGCACTGCATAACCATGGACTCCTTGCCAGCCAGCGAGCCTATAGCAAACAGCTTGCCACGGCACGAGGTGGTGGAGCAGTTGTCCATGGGGTACAGCATGGGCTGCAGAGCCTCCCAGGTGTCCACGGAGTGGTCGTAGCGCTCCGTGCTGTCCGAGGCGATAACGTACAGCAGTCCATCCAGGACTGTGGAGCTGTGGTATTCTCTTGCTTTCAACATTGGAGACACTTCTGTCCACTCGTTCACACTGGAATTGTATCTCCAAACGCAGTCATACAGCCTCGACCCATCCGATCCTCCTACAGCAGAGGACACAACATTTCAAGAGTAAATTTCTGCAAAACATTCCCTGCCTGGGAAGTAGAAAGGGGCGATGGAGGAGAGCGCTTGACTCAGGACCGAGCTCCTTATTATATCTTCAAGCTACAACTTTGTAATATCCACACACATTTTCCTGCTTCCCACAACTGCATTTTATGAAAATAGTCAGGTACTAGAGGACCACAGTAGTTTGCACTGAGAGGATTTTAACAGCCGTTTCCTACCATTCCTTTCTCAGCCTCCCAGTACATCAGAAAGGATTTCTCCCATGCGGTTCCTAGCTTATACCCAGCAATGATTCAAAGCAAGCATCCCAAGTCTGACCAACTCCATCACCCCAAATAACCCTTTTCTTTCTCATTTTGCAGTCCCTGCCCCATCACTCCCCGAAAATTGCTGCAATATAGTAGAGATTAACATTCCCTGGAAACTAGCTGCCAAGGTGCAGTTACCGTTAGCAGCACAGAAACCTCCTAAACTGCCTGCGCTGCCTGAGCTGCGGCGCCGACATTAGACAGAACAACTGAAGATCTTCACCGCCGACAGCCCCGCAGAGCGGGGGGTTCCTGGCACAAGGCAGCCGCTGCAGCTCAGTGTCACAGCTCCAGGTCTGCCCGCGATTGCTCTTGAAGGTTACCGTGGGACGCAAGAGCGCTAATACAAACTAATCACATCGGCACGTCATCTTTACAACCTTGTCATTAAAACCAGAGCCGTGTTTTCTGCTGACAGCTAGAGAATGAAGAGTCTTCTGTTCACCTGCATCTGAGCTGCACCTCAAATCTCCGGCAGCATAACCTGCGCATGGGAACCAGTTGTGCAGCATCTGGTTTCCCAGGTGTTTCTGTTCCACACCTTTATGGCAGCCGCCAGACAGCCACTTTAACTGTAGGGATGCAGTTCAAGGAAAATACCTATCTGCAGCCCAACAGCAAAATTTACACATCTCTGTCACCTTTACAGGAGTAACTATAGTCTGAGCGGACTGGCACAAGGCAGGACACACAAGGGGGAAGATGCCACGATTCGTGTACTCGGTCGTACTGAAGTCTGAGCACCGGGGCTTTCTGACACGCCTGCGTCTCAAGCGCGAGCACTGGCTCGTGATTTATGGGCCTCTCAACACTTTCTTCACAGCCAGAAATTCAAAACCCGCAAGTCACTCCCATCGTCCAGAGCAAGCAGCTAAAAAGTTCCACCAGTGCAAGATCTGCGACTTCTGTCTGCATGCTCGGTAGTATTAGTCATGACGAAATACCTCCCAGATTGAGATCAGCTGCTAAATCCTCTTTGCGTCCCAACTCTACTGTGCTTGAGCAGAAACTCAGACTCTGCGCCACTCTGGGAAAAGCCAGGTCTCATGACTGGAACCCAAGTGTTTTTGATGGCACTCTCAGCACTGACGTTTTGGTAAAAGCCGCCCTGAATAAAGCTTTCAAAACACTTCATGCTTTTGACTGCTGAAGTAAGGCATGCGCAAAGCCGCAGCTGCCTTTTCCTGAGCTTCCCACTTGCACATCCATCAGCGGCCCAGAACCGGCAGCCCCAGAGAAGGGTGGTGACAGAAACACGCAGGCTGTTTGGGATCACACACACGTGCTCTGCCCTGGCCAGACTCCACCGCCAGGCGAGGAGCTCTGCTGGTTTTGGCCTAACGGAGCAGACAAGCACCCGACAGAAGGACGAGAGCATCGCACGAGGCAGACGCTGCCGGGGAGCGGTGGGGGCCTTTTGCGGCAGGCCCCCGGGATGATGCTTGCCAATACCCTGGGAACTGCCCGGCCAGCGGGACGCCCTCTGCCCGTCCCCGGCCAGCAGCACCCCGCCGGCCGCGGGAGCAGGGGTGCTCGTAGGCTGGCCCCCATCCGCCCGCCCGCTCGCCCCCGCGCTCCTTACCAGTCACATAGATGTCGTTGCCCAGCGCGGCGACGCTGTAGCCCCCGCCCAGGTGCTCGGGGAACTCGGCCAGGTAGCGCCAGTGGCCGGTGCGCGGGTTGTAGCAGTCGACGGTGACGAGCTCGTCGCAGTCGCGGTCGCAGCCGCCCACGAGGACGAGGATCTCGGCGAGGCCGGTGGAGGGCCGGGGCCGCATGCGGGCACAGGGCCCGCGGTCGTGGCGGTCGAGGCGGGCGGCCTGGAAGTCGCGGGCCTCGCGGAGGAGGCGCAGGCAGGGTGGGCAGCGGGCCACCAGTGGCTCGCCCTCCACGTGGGCCAGCAGGTAGAAGCGCCGCACGAAGGGCAGGCGGACGTGGGCCAGGAGCTGGGGCAGCAGCGGGGCGCGGGTGGCGGGCTCGGCGCGCACCCAGCGCAGCGCCAGCTGGAAGGCGGCCTCCTCCTTGGGGACGCAGAGCCCGTCGTCGCGCAGGTAGGAGAGCAGGCGGGGGAGCGGGAGGCGCTCCAGCTGGGCGCCCAGCTCGCCCACGTGCCGCAGCACGAAGCGGTGCGCGGCGGCCGCCAGCGCCGGGCAGGCGAAGGCCTCGGCGAAGTCCTGCATGTCCAGCGCGTTGGCGGGCTCCAGCTGGCGCGCCAGCCAGGCGCCGCACGCCTCCTTGACGGCGGGGAACTGGAGGAGGTCGGCGGCGCGCAGGAGGCGCTCGGCGATGTCGGGGCCCAGCCCGCCGACGCGGCCCGTGTAGGCGAAGTCGAGGAGGCGCGCCAGGCACTCGGGCTCCACGCCGTGCAGCCGCACCCGCTCGGCCCGCGCCTCCCGCAGCGCCCCGCCAAACATGGCGCGGAAGTAGCCGGAGGCGGCGGCCAGGACAGCACGGTGCGCCCCGAACTCCCGCCCGCCCGCCACCACCGTCACGTCCAGGAGGCTCCGCTCCGCCCGCAGCGCGCTCAGCCCCCGCAGCAGCGACACGGCGTGCGCCGGCTCCCCCGTCGCTGCCGCCGCTGCTGCGCCGCCCGTGTTTGCCGCCATGCTGTGCCTGCGGGAGGGGAAAGCACTGCCGTCAGACCATGGGGAGGCCGCCCGGCACGGCCCACCGGCTCCGCGGGGCAGCGCTCGCAGCCCGGCCCGGAGCCGAAGGAACGGGCCAGCGGGGAGGGACGTCCCCCGGCCAGCAACGGCACCAGCCGCACGGCTGTAAACACTCTCACCTGCGCCCCTCTCTCGCAGAGGATCAGCAAGCTCTGCTACGTAACATGCGCCACTGCCAGGAGTTCCCTGAACTTCGCCTATTTATATCCTTGCCAAGTCCCTGCCTAAGGTTCCCGGGATTAAGAGAACCTGCCAAGGTCTGGACTGAGCTTCTGGACACTTACATATATATAAAGTCGCTGGCTTCGCGAGCCTCCCAGCTAAGCCTGCAGGCACCTCATCTCCACCAGAGCCTGTGCCCCACCGGAGGGGACTGCGCTGCTGCGGGATGAGGACGACAGCGCGCTCCTCAAGGGCAACACCCTCGCTGCGGCGGGCGGCTCAAGGAGACGCCCTCGCCCCCGTCTCGAGCGTCAGGGCCGTGTGCTGCTGTGACAGGCGTTATCAAACACGAGGCTCCAGCTATTTATATCCGGAGGCGGGCAGCGCTTTTGCCCAGTGTTACTGTTAGTCTCCTGCCTAGGCCTCCTGGTCGCATTTCAGCTGTGTCCCTGCTACTACAAACTTCACTTACTGATCGCTTCCAGTCGAATGATCATCTTCTGTCAAATAAATAAAGCAAAACAAACCCTTTCTCACTAAACTCTTGACATCATCAGCCCTTGCTGATACAAAGGTCCTGCATAACCCAGAAAACGTTAACCAGAGCGTGTCTGTGCGGAGAACAGGGTTCCTCCGAGCAGAAATTAAACTGAAGAACCGGAGCTGGGCTGCAGCAGCGCCAGCGGCGCAGGGAGGGGGAAGCGCGTCCCTGGCCCCCTCCGGGACACGCTCCGTGCCGCACTCCCGAGCCGAGGCGGGCAGAGCCGCCGCGGCCCGGCCGCGCGGGCGGCACC
>NW_020450949.1:685834-720972 GCF_003343035.1 Apteryx rowi | reverse complement strand
GGCCCCGGCGGGGCGGGCCGCGCTCGGCGCCTCCCGGGTCTCGGCGGGGCCGGTCCCGCAGCCCGCTCACCGCCTCTGTTTCTCCGGCAGGACTTCTCCCCCGCCTCCAAGCGGCACCGCACCGTGGAGGACTTCAACAAGTTCTGCACCTTCGTCCTGGCCTACGCCGGCTACATCCCCTACCCGCAGGAGGTAAGAGGGCAGCGCCCGCCCTGCCGCGGCGGCGGCGGCCTGGGGTCGTCCCCGGGAAAGCCCTGTGTGTCGGACACCCGCCGGCATGCGCTGCCCGCCCGCCCGCCCAGGGGCCGCGCTCCCTGTGCTCCGGAGAAATCGTAGGTCGAGACTGACCGTACCCTGTTTTGGGGCGTGCCAAACGCAACGGTCCAACTCTGGTCGCGTTTTGGTGACATGTTTTTTTGTGAGCTTAAACACAGTGCCTGTTTCCTGGAATGTGATGTTTTCCTAATTAAAAGTAAGAACATTGTAAGTGTACGTTGTATCGCTAGAACAGAAGGGACAGCCGTGAAGCTTTAAAATCATGAAATTGGTTGGCTACTATTCATGCAGTGTAAAAATGTTTCATTTTAAAGTATGTATCCCAGATCTCTTCCTTACTGTTTTTGAGACCTAGACAGCTACAAACCTCAGGTTCCTCATCTAAAGGTTCCCTGGCAGCTTTTTCCTTGGTTGGAATTCTCTGCAGTAGCTGAGGTTGCAAAGCGCGTGGAAGAGAATGGGAGCTTGAACTCGTGCAATATATATGGTGCAACATGGTGCCCCGGTCAAAATGGTGAAATTTAAATGTTGCACTATGGAGGGAAGTGCTGTAGCATCTCACGCAAGTTGGCTCTAAAATAATGCTTTTGTCCGGTTTCTTAATGTTTTCTAGGAGACACCCCTGAGGAACAGCCCCAGCCCTCCCAACAGCACTGGAGGCACAATTGACAGCGATAGCTGGGATCCCCGCTTCAATGACATCCCTTCTTCTGTTTCCTTGCCAGCCAAGAACAGAAAGAGCTTTAGTCAGCTTAAGCGAACAAAATCATACGGTTCCCTATTCCAGCGAGCAAAACCTGGCAATTTCCTGCCAGAGCGAAAGCAAATTGATAAGATCAGGAAGAAGAAAAAGCTGAAGAGAAGGGAAACAGAAGCATCTGCAGAGGAAGACTATGAGGAGAAGCTGCTGGAGCTGGAGGCTGAGGACTCTTTTGTGGAGACTCCGATGAGTCCCTCGTCCGAGGGCGATCCTCAGTCTGTCACCGAACACTGCTCGGTGTGGGACTCGGACACACCTTCCAGCGTCTCCTACCCCGCTGTGACAGCCGAGCAGACTGTGGAGATACAGAGCGTGGGTAAAAGAACGGTCATTCGGCAGGGGAAGCAGGTCGTGTTTCGGGATGAGGATGGCACCGGTGACGATGAGGACATTATGGTGGATTCAGGTAGGTGGCCTGGCCATCAAAAGAAAGTTTGTGAGATGATTAGCCAGATGGAAATGATCGGTGCTGTCACTAATCCTTTTGGTATGTTACCTGTAGCATGAGGATAGTGCAAAGGTACACTGCCCGGGCAGATTTAATTAGTGGGTGGGGTTTTCGGGGGGGGGGGGGCCGACAGCAGGACTGCTTTTGCAGTAAGCCAACTGAAAAGTTGTGACTTTATAGAGGTAGGATCCCTGGATTATTGCCTCTTTTGCATTGCTGAGATTCTCTTCCAGAGCAAGAGCTGGCAGAGACTCTGTTAAGCCCTGGAAAAATCAGTGAAGTACCTGTCTTTGAAATCCAGGTAGCTACTTTAACTCAAAAGGAAAATAATTCACAGTGCAGGTGAAATGCAGGAGGAGGAGGTTGGGAGGGAAAAGTGTAACTTGCTGTTTCTCTCTCCAGATGACGATTCATGGGACCTCGTCACTTGCTTCTGCATGAAACCTTTCGCCGGGCGGCCAATGATTGAGTGTAACGAGTGTCATACCTGGATCCACCTCTCCTGCGCTAAAATCCGCAAATCAAACGTCCCAGAGGTCTACATATGCCAGAAGTGTCGGGACTCCAAGTTTGACATTCGCCGTTCAAACCGCTCCCGGACGGGCTCGCGCCGGCGCTTTCTGGACTAGCCGAGGGCAGGGCCGCGCCGGCGTGCCGCTCGGGCGGGCTGGCCGTGCGGAGCACAGACTCCAGCTGGGAGGTCAGGGAGCGCTCCTCCGAGCTCCTGCTGCTCAGGCTAAAGGGCTGCCTGGTCTGCCTGCGGTAACAGGGATAAGGTATCACAAAGTTGTTGATGGCCGGGGCTGGCAGAAGCCAATTGGTCAAAACTGCTGCTAGATACTGATTAGCTCAAGGACAGATTAAGCGCTCTGGGTTCAGTGGGGTTTTGTCCAGTTAAAACTATGAATTGGATGATGTTTTGGGAATGTATAATACCTTTGCCACGTATTATTTCTCATCCCATCGGGAAAGAAACTGCAAACCTTCTCTGTGCTAGGAAACTCATCCTCCAAAGAGGGAGGAGGAGGGAAATCTGTGTGAAGAGTCTCAGAAGTAAATGGCCATGTGTTTTAATTTTAATGTAATATTGTACCTGCCCATTTGTCCATATATATCCATCTTAGATACTCTAAGGCTCCCTAGGAGCGAGTGTGAATACCTACTGACCTCTTGTGGGATCTGTCTCGTCTTCAGTGGGTCTGGGCAGTAGGTGAGCTGCTTTCACCGAGTTCTGTGATTTGGCATTGTTCAAGTGAAAACGGGACTTCCTCCTGCTCCAAGGACTGGTGCATTTAAAAGAAGAAAACAGTCCTCTTTCTGGACAGGCAGCGCCAGGGATGAGTGACATCAGGATTCTTCCTGGAAGTCTCTTCTTACAGTGATTTTTGTGACTTTGTTTTGCATGATTGGCTCAAATGTGAGTGTGTATGGGGGGTACCATTTGCTCTGTTTCCCAGCCCGTCGGTAAGCTCTGAGGTGCTGTTTTAAGGAGATAATGACTCTTTCCCTTTCTCAGCCCAGAATTCAAACTTGGACTGTAAAAGGGGCTGTAGTAAACTGAGAACCTAGTGGGTCTAGTTTGGGGTTGGACCATCTCCACCTGAGTACTACAGCTGAGTTTACCTTTGCTGTCGCCGTTCGTTTTCGAGACTGGATTTGTAATCAAAAAACCAAAATCTTTAGCCTATTGGTTGCAGATTATACAGATAAAAGCAAATGCGGGCTATGCAGCTAGCAAGGTGAAGTGCAATGAAGATCCATCCAGTCTGGGGAGGACAGAAGAGGCACCTGCCAAGGCTGCAGTCCCCCGACTGGCCTTCCTGGGGCGTGAGCCCAGGGGAAATCTGTTTAGAAACATGAAAGGGAGTCAAGGCTTGTATGTGAGGCCACCGAGATGCAGATGTTGTTCCTCAATGACCGAACGGAGCAAATTGTATTTATTGCACAAATTAGATTTATGTCTTTGAGAGAGCTCTGTTAAGTTATGCCGAATGAACAATGCGTGCTCTGTCCTGCGAGACCGCGAGGCGAGGGGAAGTCAGTGGTTGGTATTACGGCGGGAGCAAGACTAGCTGGACTGGGAGGAGTGTGTCCATGTTACTACTGCAGACGCACCACGTCAGACCATCGCCTTATCTGAACACTGACTTACCAGGAAGTGCGTCCTGGTGATGACCAAGGGTCCTTCCAGTACACAGAGTCAGGTACTCCCCTTTAGACATGTAACACGAGGCAGACGGTACAGCACTGCAGTGCCCTGGGGCTCTCCTGCGTGGGACGCTGGGATGTAAAAGATCTGTCAGCCTGGATCGCTATGATGGACTTGCACAACCGTACTCTTCTTTAAACTTGGTCCTTTATAAAAATCCCATCCCACCAAGCTGTGACAACTGACTCTTGGTTCTGAAAACCAGCTCTCCAGCTTCTGTAAAACAAGACCATGACTGTGGTACGCTGCCTTCTAGAAGCTAAGTGGAACCACCTAGGAGTTTGCCAAAGATTTGCCCCATAAGGCTGCCTGACTGTTCTTTGCAGCCAGAAAAATAACCAAAGTTCTCCGATGCTGCCATTTCACTCTGCAAACAGAAAGGCTTTGGAAGATCCTGGTCACAAGCTATGTGAGGGTTGGACCTGCTCTGAGTATTGGTATCTTTGTTTACAGCGTGTCTGCAATTCAACTGGACCACGGTGGAGTGTGTTCCTGAAGCTTTTATGGGAGAAAAGACAAACTGCCAAGTGAACTGCCTCTTTTTCACAGAGGTTTGTACTAATTAATGTGACTGACTCTTGTTCTGTTACCTTTTCAGATTTATCCCAATAGTTGGTGTCTGACAAGTCCAGCACGTTACAATATCAGCAGAGAGAGAAAAAAAAAAATAACATCTCCATACTTTTAATTTCATCACTTTCAGCCATGTATGATTATAGTTTAATTCAGAACTTTATTTTTTCATTAAAACTGTTTTAATGAATCATGTTTTTTTCTTAAATGTGAAACAAATGAAAAATGACTTTGTTTTATTCTGGACTCAGGAGTCTGCTATTATGATTTACTGGTGTGCAAAACAGTTGTGTCAGGTGGTGGCAAAACCTGACCAGAAACAGTCTTCCCCTAACCACACACACAGGTGAGCAAGGACAGGAAAAATGCTGCAGACAAATCCCTCTCACATGTACTGAGAGGGAACTGTTATTCCCACCTGCCTGCTTGCTAATCTAAATTGGTGCGAGGCCCTTGCTCGGTGCGGGGGCTGCAGGGATGAGCACAGGGCAGCACAGCTCGCCTCGGAAGTGATGGAAAGCAGACGATTTCCTGATACTGCGGGAACTGAGAGGGGCTGAAGGCAGCGCTGGGCTCCGCCATGGGCACCGGCAGAACGGTGTGGAGGCCGTGCCAGTGCTGCGGGCAGAGGGCTCGGGTCAGGACGCCCGCACGGTGCACGGTCTGGGCAGGGCTCCCTTGCAGAGAGCCTGGGGGCAGGCTTGGCTTGCAGAAGCTGGGTGCACGGGTGACCCCGTGCCTGTCCCGCCTCCCCGAGAGCAGAGGAGCCGCGGCTGCAGCCAGGGCCAGTCCTGCAGGCCGGGCACTGCAGAACTTGGGCTGTGCTGCATCTGCACCACAGCTACGAGCCCACTCAGCCAAACCAAACTCCCTTGAGCCCTCGGCAAGCTATGCCAAGGGAGACCCCCCCCCCTCGCTTCCCCCCCCTTCCTCACAGCAGCCCCGCTGCGGGGTGGCACTGCCCATGGAAGTGACGCAGAGCAGTGACACCAAGGACCCCAGCGGCTGAAGTGATGCTTCTGCCTTCCTGCCGCTCCTCTCTTGTACCTGTCAACCCCCAAGGCAGTGCTGCTCAGCCAGCTAAGTGCAAAGCAGCAGCCTCTCTCAATAGCTTGGCAACCTTTAAAGGATTACTTGACTCTTTTCAAATGGCACTATTAAGAGCTTAAGCCCTGGTTGCTTATAGCTTTTAATTCTATTTGTAACTCCATATAATACAGACTGATAGACAAAAGTCCCAAAGGAGTTTGTTCCTGTTAAAATGGCAATTTCTCATAGAACAGAAATGGTAGTGTTGAAAGTAAACAGAGTTCCTTGAGTTTGGACTATTCTTAGTCTCTTTAAGACTTTGCACAGGCAGAATAAGACAGGAGGAGGCCGGATGAAGTAACTCTTCAGCAGAAGAGACCAACCTGAGAACAGGCTCTAATGGAGGAGACAAGACGGTCATCATACTCCGCCATGTGGACAAAATTCAGCAACAGCTGACAATCAGAAACACTGCAGGGAAGCAAAAATGGAATTCGTACATTAACTGATGCAGAGAGGAATCTGCTGCGGGAGCCTCGTGTGTGAAGCACCACTCATGGTACTCCAGAGGAATGGAAGAGCAAGAGTCTGAATCTTTGGCGAGTTGATCTTGCAGGAAAAACAAGTTATATACTTACGATGCTCAGCCAGGGACTGGGTTCAGTACTAATCTTGAGGGATTTCACTTTAAAGAGAGTCAGAAATTTAAAGGATTCAGGGACAAAGTTAACGTTCATCTGCCCCTTGCATGAATTACTTTACAATCAGATATAAAGATAATTCTGAAGCATTGGGAGAAGAAGAAACAGAGAGGGAAGGCAGGGAGAACTAGAACATCTCATTGCATTTAACTACCTTACGCGAATCACTTCATCTCCGCGCTAGCAGCAGTTCCTTCACTGTAAAAAGGAAGAGCGCTGGAACTGAGTCAGTTTTCTTTGATGAGAACAAAGCTGTGATCAAGAGAAAAGCATCGGCTTGAATCCGAGCCTTGGACCAGCTGCTGAACTACCTTCAGGTATAAGATGTATTGGTTAAGTTGCATGGGAGATTTGTAAGGTTTTCACAGTATAACAAGCGCCTGGATTGAGTTCTGACACCTTATATTCTTT
The DNA here is from genome assembly GCF_003343035.1 of Apteryx rowi. Taxonomy (NCBI): domain Eukaryota; kingdom Metazoa; phylum Chordata; class Aves; order Apterygiformes; family Apterygidae; genus Apteryx; species Apteryx rowi. The sequence goes on along the minus strand of NW_020450949.1, from coordinate 714,565 downwards.
CATTGGCTTAACCATACAGAGATAGCAGAAGCAGAAGGCTGTCAGAGATGGGAGCAAGGACAGAAAGACGAGGGAAGACTATAAAAAGTAAATCTTAAACCTGTATTCTCCAGCTCAAAAATTTCTAATTTAAAGGCTCTTGCTAAAAAAAAGATGACTAGCAAGTGCTCCTGGATCCTCATTAAGGTGTTTTAACCTTTTGCTGGTTAAATGGGAGAAGGATGGTGTCTCACCTCACAGGTTTCTATGGCATTCCAAAGTTTGCACCCAAAGATGCAGCCCTGTTTCACATGTAAACTACTGGAGTAGGAATGATGCACCCTGCTTCTTAGAAGCGTTAGTTTTCAAGTGTAGTAATACCATAAACATCTTGAAATACTGAGGCATTTTTTTAGAATCATATTGCTATTCTCTACATTTTAATGTAGACAACATGTAAGAAAACACATTATTTTCATGACAACAGGAACTATATCTCAGGAAATTGTCAGAAACAAGGAGAACTGCCTTAATGTACGAACTTTTCATGAAAATAGTCTTCAGTGTCATTTGCTCTGGTGGCTACAGGACTACTCTAAGATTTTTCTTTGTAATTAGCAGTAAACGTGTTGCTACTATTTAGCATTTGCTTATGCAAATCTTGTAGTTCTCAGTACTCCTACTGGAAGTAGTGTTAAGCCCTAGTCAACATAGAATGACTCTCTCTCTTGACTGTACGCCTCAGGCTGTGACAAGATGTGGGAAAACAAAAATTCTGGTGGAGAATCCTGCCCAGTTCAACTAGCTATAGCTAGAACCACTCAGAAAAGGAAAAGCAGCAGGCTGTGAAAGAGGGAGCAGTTACATTTGTAAAACTGGCAAACCAAGCCTTGCAGAGAGTTTAATTTCAAGACTGTCCTAAAGATGCAAAGGGAACATGGCCTGATTTTCAGCTGAAGATAATTTATTGCACAATTAACATTTAATTTCTGATCAGTAGAACACTGGTGACAAGTGAAATAAAATCCTACATCAGGAGCCCATTGCAACTGAAGATTTTTTTCCCCTTTAAAATAAAAACAAGTGAACAACACTTAATTGTATGACTTTAGGGGGGAGGGGGTTCATCTGTTTTAAAATGGCTGAAATAAGTCTGCTTTTGGAAATTAATTTTTCTATTACAATTAATTGCCATAGGGCATTAAGACCATGACTTGAATAAAGAGAACCACAGAAAAAGGGGCTCAGGTGCTTGTTGGGAAATGATTTACTGTAGTAATTGTCAAGAGCAATAATGCAGTATTTTTTTCTAAGTCTCTTGCATATAAGTGTTAAAGGCTGTTTTAGGACTTGCCAAGAGCTGAACTGCAGCTCTGTGACTGAGTAACAGCTATGATTATCCCTTTTTATATATATAAATAAAATCCCTCGGTGCTGTTCATGTAGACAGTAAAAGACTGCCATTTCCACTTGCTGCGTTGCTAGAATGAGAGTGCTCCCTTTCCTGGCAAATCACTGGCAAGGCTTCCACGCAAGACTAATACAGGGAATTTATGTCACAACTGATGCTTTTTAGAAGAGGCAACTGAATTTTAAGTTTTCAGCTCTTTACCCCATTTGGCAGCTCTCCTCACTTTGGTCTGGTTTACTTGTATCAACTACATTCCTCTTTTTTCTAGCAATAAATTAGATAGGAAGAGATTATTGCAGCACCAGAATCAGATGAAATGAATTACTATCCTTCTGGCAAATTTACTTTCCTACTTTCTTGAAAACCTAAGTAGTACATGGTTCTAGCTGGCAGAATAATTGAATTAGTGAGACTATTATATCCAGAGTCCTTGTCTGGAGTAGCAGTGTTTAAATGAGGGTTACTAGCAGCTGGATGGATTCATGCTGAAGAGGTCCATGTTATTACAAAAATCAAAGAACTTCATTCCAAACGTACTTGTCCGTAACAAGTACATTTTTGGGATGAAAAACAACCTCTGTCCTCTTTCCAATGAAAGGATTTACACAGAGGACTTTCTGGAGGTGGCCACAGAACTTCCCTTCCCCTCAGGAGTACAAAAAGGTACGTTACCTACCCCAGGAAGTATGAGAAGTGAGAGCAACAAGTCTTCTTTCCTGCTCAGTGGAAGAAGAAATATGTGAGACTGCAGAAATGGGCTGTGGCCAAATTGCAGCCGAAAAGACTTGGCTGGTGCTCAGTACCCCATTTGCACAACCTCAGCAGAAAGCACTGCGCATTCAGAGTCACGTTGCTTTATTGGTTACTGAGCCACAATTCAGAGAAGTATTGCCTTGGAGCCACCTGTAGAAGCAGGTTCTCATGTTGTCTCCTAACATAATTGGTATGACACCACCTTCTATATGGATCGCAAAAATAAAAATGTCTCTGTTCAAACTTGTAGCATCCAGGGGAAGTTTTTGCAGTTTCTGTTGACCCAGGTACCGTAACAGACACGCACACTCTCATCAGATTAGCCATCTGCATCAATTCTGTGAGCTGTCGGATGAGAACAGCAAACGGATATGAGCCACTTCTGTTAGATGAGATGCATCCTAGCTTTAATGTGAACTTACCACTGTATCAGGGGACAGACAGGAACATCTCTAGCCGTAAGTTAAACATGATTCATACAAACCCCCAATGTACACATGAAAGTTTCACGAGTTGGATCTGTGCCTTAAATTCAGCCAGGGAGGTGGTCTAGAATTAATAGAGATTTGTGCTCTTCAGCCAACTCACCATGCCTTCAGTGGTACCAGTGAAACTTGTCACTAGTAGCTCATCTCTGTTTTGCAAAATGAGTCTCGCAGGGAAAATGTTTTGGAGAAGGACAAACTGGGATGAGGAGGAAATCTGGCTTAGCCCTCCAAATTGCCTTTATGTATTCAGCTCAGCCCTCAAAGGGCAATCCAGCGCTGTGGATCACCCGGTAAGGACACCAGCAGCTGTGGGGAGCCTCTGCTTCTAGCTCAGGTTGGATATCTAAGGTTACATGGTATAAACAGCTGCAGTGGTGCTGATGAGCTCTTTTATGGTCAAACTCTAGAGACATATCACGGTCCATTCATTTCAGTAACACCAGTTCACATTATAAGCACTCTTGGAGGCACAACACAATGCACCCCACCACCCACTGATGGGAGGAAATGACGCCAGCGTGCCTGCAAGAAAACCTCCAGCTGACATATCCCAGACAGCAGCACAACAGTATCACCAGCACCAGATCGTGGACCAGAAGCCGGCACACTGCCTGGCCATGCAGAGCCGAGGCAATCCTCTACCAGCTCCTGGAGGAAGAAGGAGGGTAGTCCTTGCTACTTACATTGCTTTGGTATCCTAAGGGCCTCATTGTCAGCTGACATCACTTGGTGCAGAACTCCCCGAAACTGATAAAGCACTTTCAGATTCTTCTCCTCACCCACGCAGGGGTCATAGAAACCTGGCAGCCCAGCCTTTAACCAGAGAAGGACAGACTGAGCATCAGGGAACGGATTTTCACAGCTCTTCAACTGACCAAAAGCACTTATTAATGCCAGAATGAAGTGTCATAAAAAAAGAGTTTTGTTGCCAATGAGATGAGATACTAAGGAATCATCCCCACTGTGGCAAGTTCTAAATGCAGAACACAGTGAATCAGTGGGCAGAGAAGTTCCTGGTGTACAGCTCTAGAAAACACACGCTGTCCACACCACGAACAGTGGGAGAGTTTCTTTGGAAATGCCCACAGGAACAGAAGTTCTTAGAGATTCCTAACACTTGGTACAGAAATGGCTTCTGTAAATTGATCTAGATTCACCAGTTTTAAGCACACTGGAGAAATCCCCTGATTCTGATTCACATCTTCAAGCCCTTGGGTCTGTGCTTTGGCATAAGAGCTACATACCTTGGAGGCCTCTGTAAGGATGAGTTTAGAGTCCTTCACCAAGCACTGCAGGGGCACGGTCACGTCTATTACTTTCACCTTCTCATTCTTCCTACTGTTGTCATTAACAAACTTCCCATACCAGGCATTCACTACAATCAAACCTGCATTTCACACGAAATCACAAATGTGACAAAAGGCTTCCCAACGACACCTCGGCAGAAACTGATGAACAGATCAGCCTACCCCCATCCCCATCCCAGCATTTTCTTTTGCTTTCAATGATAATTCTAAGGAAAATAGAAGGGAAAGTTTCTACACTGACATGTGATCTCTCCAGACACCAAATCAAACAAGGACTGAGGCATGTGAGAACCTCCTTCTCCCTTTTCTGGACCCATGCTTTCCAAGACAGAAGAACATTTACACTTCAGTGTTTGTTAGCAATCTTCAGCACCAGCACAGAATGACATGACCTAAATGCCACACAAATGTGGCAGTCCAAGCGGAGGTCACTCGGTCCACTTTGGAACATTCTCTTGGAAACTGCTAGCAAACTTACCAGAATTTAGATTTCCTATTACAGTCCAGGAACAACTTGTGTTGACTAGCAATCAGTGAACCCTAAATTTCAGACTATAACTTTTTACATACCCTTATACATAGAAGTCTTTTACAGAGAGATGAATCCAGACTAATGTATTCATCCTGTTGATCCATCTCACAGCATGTCCCAAGATAATATTCAGTGGACCCCTAACTAAGCTCAGACTCCAGAAACTGAATTGGAATGGAACTTCCCCACCATGCACACAACAGCAATTATGCTTTATTAAAGGTGGAAATGAAAAGCCTCCACCTTGCATCTCTCCCCCTCAACCACCCAGCCCGTCTATTGCCCCCTTCCTCTCCCCAAACATACAGAACAAGTAAATGGTGCAATCTTTACCCATTCTGGCTTCCTCTGCCTCAATTATCCTCCGGACAGACTCCTGCATTAACCGGACCTGTCACAACACAAGAGGCAGAGCAAAATCAAGCAGTGACAGACACTGTGTCCAAAATAGACAAGCCCAGAATGAGATTTGCTTGCTTTAACTATAAGGCTTAAAGTAGAGAATGATTTGGGAACACATCTGCAGGCCAGAGCCTGTCTCAAAAGCCACCTAAAATGAACATAGAACGTCAGAACAAACCACCAGGGGAAACAACACAGAAAATGGCACAGGTATGCAGTGTCAGAGCACAGAGCAGTAGGGACAAGAGCAGGGCTCATCTTCACCCTGCTCAGGAGCAGATTACCAAGCAGGGAAGGAGACAGGGAAGTCACTTGCAAAGTCTCCTGAGTTCTGCTGTTTCGGCCAATGAGGGCAGAACACTTGGCCAAAAGGGAGACTAATTAGCAGTTCCCAGACCGATAGGGAACACATACTTACAGATTCCAAACTCTGCCAGCCCACTCTGACACTTGCCGGCAAACTTAGCGTCCCTAAGGCTCTCAGGTTTACTGAGGCAATACTGGCTTCTGCTACAGCAGCTCCTGCCAGCTGCCCAGCAATGCAGAACCTCCAGCTTCTCCAGAGCACCCAGAACTCAAATTAACTCATCTTGCATTCCTCTGCCCAGCCTGAAATTCATTCTGCCGTGCCCCAAACCACTCCCCCATTGCACTGTTCCCAGGACAGCCATGCGGAGCACAGCTGTGCAGGACCCAGTGTTCCCTTCTTCTGCAAGGAAGCTGCTAGATCCCCCAGAGGAGCTGGGTGAGCCCTGCTAGCTTCCTGCAGCTGCCAAAGCAGGTAGGTAAATAGGAAAAAAAGCCAGGAGAGAGGGGCTGGTTTCTCCCAGAGAGAGCAGAAATTCAGAAGGGCTGAAGTCTCTCATACCCCTAGAAGGTTGCCTCCAACAAAAGGTACATGACTTGAAAAGTCACAGGAACTGGCTAAACCCATCTTTCACTGCAGACAGCAGGTGTTCCACAGGTACATCCACAGGACAGAAATATACAGAGTGTCAAAATAAAATGATAATATCAAAAAGCTGTCAAGAAGCAGTGGGAGACTTACTGCAGCTTCTGCTTCCTGCTTCTTCTGAAGGATGTCACTGGCAGTACTCTCCCTTTGCTTCTCCAGCTCTCTGGCATAAGGAAGTCAACATCACGTTAGGTTTACACAGCAAATGGAAGTCATCCACAAAGTGGCACATCTCAATCTGCCCACCCCAAATACAGCTGACATGCAAACTCACTCAAATGAGCTGGGTTGTAAGGTTCCCTCCCATCTTTCAAGATCTTTTTTGTAGGCTTCCAGAACTCAGTAGTATTGACAACATAATAAAACACAGTGCCTCAGCTGGACATCCCAACCTTGGCACCTGACTCCCACAAGCACTCGAGTGGGACTTCCCAGCTCCATATTTCAAACACGGCCTCACTAACTCACCTCTCCTTTTGTGCCCTGAGGTAGGGTTTGATGATTAGCCTGTGCATGGCAAAGTAGATAACTAGGGGTCCCACGGTGGCATAGAATACAGCACTGGGAAGCAGCTGATCTGTTAGGTGGACGGGGAAGAAGTAGGTCTGGCTAGCCCTGTTCAACCTAGAACAAAAAAAGAACAGAGTGATAGATCAGAGGAAACAGAGCTTACTGTGTTCCATTAAATACACTCAGCAGCAGCAATAAGAACTGCTGGACCAGGAGAGAGATGAACAATGAGCTCACAAAGGTGAGAGATTGATAAACCCAAACAGGACAATGGTAAGGCAGACTGCTGACACCATCCAGAACCATGCTTTTAAGACACAACATCTGTTGTCAATAGAATATGGTTATTCTAAAGTCTTTTATTAATCTTGGGAGAATTTATTTGGTCATTAATTTCACCAGGGAAGGGGATCAACATCATCATCAAGAGAAAAGCAATTGCTTACAGAGAAGGTCTATGTACATAATCCCTGCACGTGCCTTCAAGGAGGAAGTGCATTAATATTGGTCTCATGTTTACAGTAACATTTATTTTAGAAAACATTAGTCTTCCTGACTTTAGCTTCTACGGTCCTGGCATGCCCTCTGCTGGCAAAACTTTAAAAATGCACTACAGTATCTTAACCCTTAGGAGTTCTGTACCTCTTTGTGAAAACTGCATCATATTAACAGCATAAACATTTTTTTAGTTAACAGTAATAATCTACTCTAATTCCAGTGTATGCACGTACAATGTCATAAGAAATGGAATGCAATTAAACACACTTCCAAATGTATTTTCAGCAACCTCCTATCCACTTACCATAATGTTGAAAACTTATTTTAAACTGTATTTTCAGAATATTTTGATGCACTCACATACTGGTGCTGAAAGAGGTGTTCAGGCTCAGAGTAACACCAGCAGAAGGCACATGTTGCTTCAGATGGCCACCACTTGTATAAGAGGTGAGGGCAGCTGCAACCTTTTATAGTGATAAATCAATATACCTGTATTGCCCTAAGATTGGGACTTTCCCACCAGAACCACCTGAATACTGGAAATAGAATAATGCAGGTTATGGTCAGTCTCTGCAATCTACAGTTACAATCTTGAACTGACTTGATTTTCAAAGACACTCCCTGGGGAACACCAACGCTGACGGTGGCTCCTAGGATGCTGTGTCTGGAAATCTTCCTCTCCGCGCCATACTCCACTATGGTCCCAAAGAAACCTGCCCTAGAATGACAGAACCAAAACCCAGTAAGACCGGGGAAGACTCCTGAATTTCTCTTCACTGCAACCCTGTTTAGTGTAATTCTGCTGTAAACAAAATACGTAACAAATGCATTGTGTGCAGTGGATGTTGGCTACTGGAAGAGTCACTGTGTATCCACAAGACAACAATAGCCTTTTCAGCTGGTAGAGTAGTAAGGAGACTACAAGACAGTAGCTTTTTCAGCTTGTAGAGCAGTAAACAGACTGCTAAAGACTACTTTGTTATCCGTGATGATATAAGAGGTAGCAAACATATTGGTATTCTCAGTTCTGCTCAGCTGAAGGGACACACAGAGTTAATTCTCCAAGACATTCACTTCAGCTGTTTACCAGATACAATTAAAGAAAAGCAGATTCCCAAAGACCACAGAAACACGTGACTAGAACCAGCAGGCCTCTGACAGCAGAAAATGGCATATTCTTCAAGGCATGAACACTGTCATTATGCCCTTGCAGACTTACTTGAGAGAACCTTTCACTCGTGTTTGATCCTCATCCTGAAACTTATGCTGGTAACTGACCATCATGAAGGAATGGGGGATTCCCAGCTGAAATGCAAAAGACACAAGTTTATGAAAATCCGTCCTCAGCCACAGCTGAACATTTCCCCAAGTCTTCTTTCTTATCCTTTAAGTGACACAGAATATATTGCAACGTCTGTCACTTACTTGTCACAGCCTGCAATCCGTGCAGTCTGTGTTGTGCTTCTTACCCCTAATCTAAGCTGCTCCACATTAGATGTCACAAAGTTGGGTACACAGTGTTGTGCTCTGTTGAATGCTGCTGGTTACCAAAGTTAGATGTTCATGGAGACAGCATGAACTGCTCCTTTATCCTCTTAAGCCTCAAGCCAAAACATGGCTGGAAAGGAAAAGCTGAGATATTTCTCTCACACCAGGTGGTATTACTGTCCCCTGCACACAGTAACAAGGCTCTCACCTGCAACGCCACTGTGAAATGGCTGGTTTTTGTATCTCGAACAATACTAGTGTTCATGGCTGACTGGATGCCCCACCGCCACTGTAAGTAGCCCATTGTGTTCTTATCAAGGTTGCGGGCTAGAACCGTGGTGAGGCCTGGACGGATCCCACGGGATGAAAACTGCAGAGCACAGTTTGTAGTGATGAAACTAGGAGAAATAAGGAAAGCCTTATCAGTGGTGAAACACAGGCTCCCCAGGTAGCCTCAGATTATTTCTTGCCCAGGAGCCCTGGTGTGCATGAAATAATAAGCATTTGCTGAATATGCAGAGATTACCTTGCAGAGTATGATGCTTGAGGGTTACAGGGGAAACTCAAAACTCATTTAGGCTGTACTGACTACAGTACCCCCCCCCAGAAGAGCAGGCTCATGCCCCAGTTCATTGGTCTACGCAGTAACACTGCAGCCAGCATAGCAAGCTGCCTTCAAATCCTTGCCCTTCTTGCACTAGGCAAATAAAGGCCTAGTCTTCTGTACAGGTGATACGCTTGGCTGCTAGAAAGGCCTTCCCCTGCTATTTAAGAATTCTCAAGCATGAGCTCCAAAAGCAGCATTAAAGGGCTCAACAGGGAACAAGACCACAGTATAAGCTATGAGGAATGGCACTTTTGCTAAATTAGAAAATATAAGAAGAAGAGAGTCTACATGGGCACCTATGATATTCTAACATATACCTGCAATCGCAGTCCTTACCTTGTACTCCACTTTGCAATTTGAGACTTCTATTCATTTGTAAATTGTCATCACGCTAGGGGCAAATTTGGCTTTATTTCCCTAAACTATGACATATCACCTTCCTTTTTGCTGCCAAAACTTGCCTCTCGCACAGTCAAGTCCCAGAAGAGCGAGAGATGCTGAGACTAGAATTCCAGGGAGCTTTAAGTCTCATGCTTCACAAAATTAGAAAACTTTTGACAGCACAATCTCCTGAGCTTCCCCTCGTTGTTAGTTTGCAGAAGGCCACTCGCACCATTCTGAGTTTTTTGGCACTTACAAAGCAGTTTGTATTGTAAAAATGCATGTCACATCCAAGTCCAACCTCATGAAAACTGCTGGTGACTGAACTATTAACACAGGATGCAAGAACGTTGCAAAAAAACCCCCACGCCTGCTTTATATCTGTTTCTCTCCTGAAACAAAAAGGAGCTCAGTTCAGTCTTAAAATTCTGCTTCAAAGTGCTTCATTACAACACTAGCTTGAGAAATGGCTGATCTTACTGATCTGTTGATCACCCAGAAGTTGTTTTTGTATCCTGTTTTCAGAAGTAAGAAACATACCGTCTTCTGGTCACTAGGTAGCACTTTACACCAACAAAGCTGCACATAAAGGAAACCCTAAAGTTCCCCCAAAGCAGAAAAACAGAACAATAATAATCTCTGAAAATGATAACATTTTCACAAGAGATGAAAAAATGTCTGTAAAGATTATAAAAACCTGACATCTGAAAGGCAAGACTCAAAGGCTCTGTGCTAAATACAGATTTCATATCATGAAGCAGATTTTATCTTTCAACTAAATGTTAGAGACATGATAACTCAAACAACGTAAGCAATTCTACAGCGTGGTACAGATCTGAATGCAGAGAGTCTCTATGGTTAGTCCTCTGCGATTCTGTGAACGTGTATCCTTTTTAGGCTGACTGCAGCAAGGTCAGAACAAACTTCTACGGATCTGACTGTGAGATCATGCCTCTTGTACCATGATTTCATGACAAGATCAAATACAAATCTAAGGATGGGGAACACAAACCTTCCTCAGTCTGGAAGCATGTACAATTAAAACAGAGCCCACATACACATGCAAGAAGAATATAAGCATTCTGACGATAACTGAAGCATTATGTAAAGGCCAAAGAAGAAATACGTTTTTTCGTAAGAATTTCCAGAATTAACATGAAAGAGAGTTCAAGCTGTTTGGTTCATTAGCATGTAGTATTAACCATTAGAGCATTTTTATAATATTTACCATCTTGGTGTAAGATTACGGAATATCTTCAGACCAAAGAGAGGTCCCTGAAGGTCTCCTGCTCCAAACTCCATCTGTTTAAATGCAAAATGCCAAACAGTTAGAAGAAAACTTTTTTTTACAATGATGACAAAGTACTTAAAAAGCATGGTTTACAACACAGATAAATTACGCATTTCTGCATAATATTCACCGCATATTTCATCAATCCCTTTTGCATTCAGAATAAGAGCAGATGTCTCACTGAGTATGGTCTTAATGAGTAAAACAAAGCCAGTCCCAGGTGGTAGCCTGGGGTTTTCTAGCTACTTGGATCATATCTGCCTGGGAGTCAAACTATTTTTTCCTATAACTTCACTCATGAGCAAAGCTGTATTCTGAAACAAAGGCAGACTGTCCTAGGGTGCAGGGTCACAGCCTCTGGGAGGCACCTGCAAGGCTTCAGGCAGTGAAATTAGAAAGGCCCAGGAGACAACGTGTAACAATTTTCTGTCAGCACAAGTGATCCTCAGAAGGTTTATTTTTCAAATTCCAGAATGGAAGGCCAAATGGAAAGTGGAAAAAATTAAGAAAAATCAAGGTTCAGATTTTCCTTTTTCCTCAAAGGAAAACAGAATGGGGGTAAATTGGTACTATTATTTAATATAATTTGTTTGTTTAGGTATCACTATATAAATAATGCTGTCACCTAAATCTCCAAGAGCTCTTTTTGCAGGTCATTTTACAAAGCAGGTCAGTATCACTATCCCCCTTTTCTGAAACTGAAGCACCAAAAGGTGAAACAAAGCTAAAGTTCCCTAAAGAAAATTAAGACTGGATAACTAATTTAAGCAGCCAAAATAGAAAAATGAATAACAGCTGGTACTCTTACCTCTCCCCATCCCTTGGCAGATGTCACCCGTCTAAGAGCAAAATTAATTGATCCACCTCCATTCCCATTCTGGGTGGAGAGGTTACCAGACAGTATTGCTGTGTCTGTGGCAGTCAGTGGTGCCTGGAAAATGAACATACTGTTACCAGTTAATCTGATCCCGATTCACACATTTAATGCATATTCTGCAAAGACAACCAATACTGCAGATGACTGCAGAAGCTGTAGGCATATAGAGGAGGCAGGTAACTCTCCAGTTGACACTTTGTCATCCAGTAAGCCCAGGTGTTTGAACCAGACATCGCCACACTTACTCCAAGTTCTGTACTCAAAGGTAGAGTACAGCATAAAGTGAGACAATTCCTACAGTACAAGACATCATCTGTGACACCTGACCTTGAGCTGCAATCCCTCCTTTTCCTTGCCCATATCCTATTTCCTTACCCATATCCTTCTCCTCCGTTTCCTTACCCTTACCTCAGATATCTGTCTTCAGTCATCCCTTAGCCTCCTTGCTGCAGGAAGGCAGGACCACGGTAGCACACAAACCTGTCCCTAAATGCCATGCTTGGGCTCTCACAAATGCGTGCTGTACCATCAACACGCAGTCCTGCTGAACTGACCCCCTCCCTGCCCATGCTGGTATTCGTGTCCTTCCATAACGAAGGATGAGACCCCCCAAGCAGCGCTTCCTTTCCGGTCGCTTTGCACCGTAGTGCCTCGCTAGCTCAGACCCTGCTCCGCCGCGGCAGAAGCACTCGTGCCCCCTTACCTCTATGGACTGGGATATGTGCATTTTGTTTATTTCGATCTGGGGAAAGCTGCTCCCTGGCACATCTTCATATTCTTCATCGTAACGATCAAAGAGGTCAGTGGCATCTATTCCAACACTAATTGTTCCCTGAGAAGCAACAAGTGGAACAAGTCCCCGGCATTAACAAACAGCCAACAATCGCACCCAAACGTCCATGTAGGCCAAATGGCTAAAGCATCCGTATGTATATATTGCAATTTAAAACATAACATTTTTCTTGTTTTACAGCTACCTTCCTCCACTCTGAACTGCATTTCTTACACATTCAAGACACATATAAAACTGAATGATTACAAAAGTCTAAAATAGCTATACAAGTCATAAAGTAAACTGGATAAAAATTTAGTTTTTCACCTGTATGCCATTTGTAATACTAATAGATAATTTTTCTATTGTTAAACATAACAGAAGTAGGCAGAACATTTTCATACACAAGGTTTTTTCTTCCCCCGCAACTAAATTTGACTGTACTCCGTCACTATTTTAAAGATGAATCCATGTATTTTAGAAATTAATATTCTCCAAGTTGCTTGCCCAGATAGCCTCTAAACACCTTCTTCTTGGGAATCATCTGAAACAACTTAGTTTTGAGCTGCATCATTCACTTACAATTGACCTCATTAGTCAACATTCCTTGTCTGCCCCCTGGTTTAAATCTTCTAAATCAGAAGAAGAGCTTGACAAAGATAGACTTTTACCAAGTGGCAAACATTTCCTTTCTCAAACCACAGAAATAATGCCTAAAGCTTATTCCTAGAAGAAAACTAGGCCAGAGCTAAATAGTCTGGCTACATGCTGCTGTGTTCATTCAGACTAACTGCAAGAGTGGGTCTATTTGAAAAGGGCATGATTAGATTCTTCTCTGAGTCATAGAGCTTCAACAGACTTTGGAATCTCCCTACAGCTCTATTAACCAGCATTCCAGCTCATGTAAAATATACCACTTGCCATAAAAAAGCCTCCAGGCACAAGCACGGAATTAACCCTGGAAGACAATTTGTATGAATAAAACTCTGTAGCTGGATAGGCACAAAAAGCACACAGACAGTGTAAGTGTATATGGAATAAATCCTTATTTCAATTTGAGTGAGCATTTTTCCATGTTCACTGCATTTTAATAAAAACCCAAACCACAACTAGAGGAAGAACTGCAGAGTTTGAAAGGACTTGCAGTCTGTTTTGAAGCTTCTGTCTGTTTTGGCTCCAACTGTTTATTTGTTGTGGAGATGTCTCACCTCTTCCTAAAACCGTTTGTTTTCCAATTTCTTACACAGCTAAAATGGGACAAATATTTTAAAACAGAAAGGTCTAACTGTTTCCAGGAGAACTCTGCAACAGGGACTGTACCCTGATTGTTTGAAAATTATTCTTGGAAGACAGCTGAACTTCAAATCAGTAGGCTTACCTTTCTGTTTGTGGCAATACAAACCACGAGCTCCTGCCACTTACATGGAAGACTTTACTTTTCAGGAATGATCTGCAAAGTCACCTTCAAGGGAGCTGCTTTCCCAGTGCTACAACTTCTAAACTTTCAGTCCTCTCATACATTGTGCTGTTCCTTGAAACAAAGCCAAAATAGCTGTGAAGCCAGGCAAAACTGCCAACAGCCTTGGAAACTGTGCAGCACTGTGCTGCTACTCCAACCCTCTGGAAAACAACTGAGTAGAATAACCAAAGGGAAACAAAAGTGCCAACTTCACTCAATGAAATTCAAATAAGCGCACTCCAGAGTGACCAATCAAACATGTCCGAATACATGAAAGCATTTATTTTAACAAAACGGAGAATTATTTCCATTTTTTCTGATGCTCTTCATTTCAAGAAGGGAAGAAGCCCAAGATCTTTCATAATTGATGTAGGATGGAAGGATTTTCCACTTGGAGCGCTACATTCAGTAGAGTACCTTTGCTAACTTGCAACTTTAAATTCTGAGTTAAAAGCTTTTTAAACAAAAAGTTATCAAATTAAGTCATCAGCACATTGGATTTGAATGGCAAAAACACAGAAAATATTTTCAACTTAGGTTGGAATAAAAGCAGCGCTAAAGCTTTCTCAAGAATTTGCACTACCAAAAAAAATTTAACTGAAAAACATTTTACTGTAATATGCATATTCGTACTGCCAGATACACATTTCGATAGTGTGGAGGTTGGGGAAAGAAGGAGCTCTGGGAGTATTTCACAGCAAGGAGACAGCAAAGGCTCTCCCAGAAGACCTATTGCTTTGCTGCAGGATGAACCGGGTGCTGCACGGAGGCTCCAGGTGGGCAGCCCGAGTGTCCTTGCCGGCTCGCTTCCTTTCACAGCTAGATGTTGAGATCATTGCAGGCAGCACAGCTCCACTGCTGACCATGTGATAAAACCTCAGCTTGGGGGATGCTCTTGAGATGCTCACAAGTTGAACGCAGCTCAAGATCCACAGCCTGACCGTGCAGACCTAGCACAGTACCAGAGCAGCAATGCTAATTACAGGGTATTCTTTTCAAAGTGTGGGATAAACATAGAAATTCATTATTAAAATTTCATTTCTTTCAAAATTTCTTTCATACTCAAATTTTATGATTTCTTTTTTCACATCAATGAATTTTAAAACAAATATTTCTCTCAATGAAAACAGGGAAATTGAAATGAGAACACGTGCATCTGTTTATGAAAATCTGCAAGATCTACTCGGAGGAAAGGAGCCTCTCAGTCCCCTCCCTCTGCCGTCTCTCCCCGACTGCTCAGGAGAACTTCTGTTTAGTTGCCTTTCACTGAGGAGTGGATTCTGCAAGGACATTTTACCTCCTGCCAAGCAGGTGAAGTCACCCTCAGAAACCTATAGGTCCTGGCAAGGAAATTGGCTCAAGTACAAGCACAGGAAAAGCAGCAGATGGTAATGTTAAAAATATTCCCAGAGAACAACAGCACCCCTATGCCACCGGATAGCAGAGGAGACCGCTACTGCTCGCAGCTCCCTATCAGCCACCTGCTCAGACTATCAGAAAAGAAAAAGCCCTCCCTAAGGTAGGATCAGCAGGGAAAAACTGTACAGGCTCTCTTCAGAAGTTGGCTTTGCACACACAGCAACATGCTGCGAAGTGCACCAACTCAGCAGGGCAGGAAGCTGGGAAACAGCACTAGAGAACCATCACAACTATCACCTGAAATTCTTTTCTTAAAAAACACCTTTACTTACCAATCCTGTGAGTAAAAAACAGTCTCTACTAACAGCTATTTTGCTGGAATTCTTTCTTTTAAGTCATCTGGACTCTTTCCACTGATTCATGCAACAAACCATTTGACATCTTCCTTTCTGACAAAACAGCTAGCTGTCTCCTCTCCTACCAGTTGGGAAAGATGTTAAAATTTAAAGCCTGATATGCTGAATACTGAGGCTAACACCTGGCTCTCCCTGTTAACCTCCTCCTTGCTCACAAGTTGAGGATTCAAGTCAGATGGAACCTTTAAGAAAATGGCTATAAATATATCATAGAACAGGAGGAATCTTCATACTTTTCCTTGCCTCTTCCTGGCAACACTGGACAAAATCAGGTGTACTCAGTGTCTTGAAGCACTCTAATCTACCAAAACTGTAAGAGAGAATCCTTAGAATCAACCAAGAAAATAAAATTAATTCTTAATGGAAACCTTACACACCAGACTGCTATTGGTACTATATATTGATGATCTAGTTACCACTGCAGACAAGAAATGTTATTACATAAAATGCAACAGTATAGTATGGAAGACAACAGATTACTGGAAGAACCACTCCACTCACTATAGGTTAGAGAAGATGTTAGTCTTTGGATTCAAAAAAGCATCTATCCAAAAATCACAACTTCTGATACACTTAGTAGGACATGAGATCAGGCACAGACTCCTTTCCATCAGGGCTGGGGGAAAGGTGTGCGCTCCCTGCTGCTCTCCTTTCAGCAAAGCTTCAGAGGAGTGGGAGAATTGCATTCAACCCTCTCTGTTGTGGAAATCCCGGAAGAGCTAGAGAACTGTCCCACTTGGCAAGGTCTGCCTCTTTTGCGAGCAGAGTCTGTGCTGCATAGATAAACACTCTTGAAGTCACAACACCAGACGGAGGTTTCACCTCTTCTTCTTGGTAAGGGCCTAATTAAATATATTGATTTCCAAGTTTATACAGCAGAACAGAAACAGCAGACTTAATCTAAATTACTCCAATCTTCTGAGTCAGCTGGGTAGGATTTGGATGTTGATGTTGGGCTGTTTACTCTAAGGTGCAAGCCAAGAAGAGCATGCAAACCAGCTTCTGGCTGTGAGCAGCCTTCCAGATCAGAAAGCAGGTATGTCCTCTCTCCAGCTGCTGATGACAGAAACGTCCCTCACACACATGACCCCCACAATAAAAAACACAAGGAGGATGTTTGAGGAGCCCGTTAAAAACAAACAAGTCAGACTAAAATCTCGCTCCCTCTTGCAGGTGATGGTATTATACATGCCAAAGCACTGCCAGATATACAAAGTCCTGGGGCAGTAACTGTTTACCTAGTGGCCAGGGAAGAAATCTGGGCAACAACACTTCAAAATAAATAAATAAATAAAATTACTTGTAGAGACAAGAGGACAGATGGCAGAAAACCCATGAATCACTCTTGCTACAAATGTTAGAATGGCTCACGTTTACTGCATTTCAGACTTCAAGGAGCACTCAGAGAGAGAGAAAAAGATTGAGATAATAAGTTAAAAGTTTGTCCGTACTGCAGGCATGTAAAAAAAGAAAACTCATCCCAGGATAACTTATTTCTGCAAAAATATCTGCAAGGAACATCTCACACATCTGTTGCTATTGCTAATTATTGCGAAGGAAATTGCTTTTTTCATACAAGGCTTATGTGCCTATTTTTCAACTTTATTCTAATGTAAAATCCCATTATTGTTATTTTCCTTTAAAAAAAGGCATTTTAATTAAATAATTTCACAAGGAGTGTGCCAAACGATTAAACAAATATTTCTAGTATAAGCTTTCCTGTAAAATGTAATCTGTTCCCGGGAATCACACCTACTAAATCGGGAAGATAGCCACTTCTATAAACAGAGGCAGCAAGAGAGAATCTGTGCAACAGCTGATTGTAAAAGAAAATCAAGAAACAATCAAACAGCTCATGAAGGACTGTAGTAATCCGGGTGTCAGACATTGTGTTACAAGGTCAAGGAGCCAAACCAAAACTGCCCTGAGAGACAGAAAACGAAACACCAGAAAACAATCCTACATTTAATAGTCTGTTCCACAATGAACCAGTACAATTCATTAAACCGGAATAAAAAATTGGAAGATCTGGCTTGGACCAGAACTGTTCTGCAGCCTTTTGAAGTTGATAGTTAAATTTAAAGATACAATTTCCTTTAATTCATCTTCTGATCAACAGACTGTATGACAATGGGATAAATCAATCCTTTTCCAGATGGATCTAAGCATGGCAAAAATGTAAATTAAGAAAAAAAAGGGAAGAAAAAATTTACCAATTTGCTTAAAGTACTAGTCAGGCAAAATGTAAATTCAAAGTGTACTCCAGAATCATCTGTATTACAACGCTGTATACTGTAACCCGGCCTGTTGAATATTCTTTCTGGCTGAAATTTCCCATTAAAGGAGAAAGTGCTGCAGTGGAGGCATGACTTTCAGACAAGCTTCTAGGCAGGGCAGCGTGATCACTGTAATGCCAACAGTTATGGTGCTGTTATGGCCAACAGAAACATCAAGGAGGAACATTATAAATCTGCAGAGAGACATGGCTCCTCTGAACAGTCTTGCTGAGGAGCAAGTCTTTTCTGCTGCATCTGTCAAGATGAGGGTGATCTGGAAAAAAATAAGTATCTTCTCCACATTGATACCAACAATGCCTATGTTCAACTCCCTGCAATTCATAGACAGGCAGTAGTCTAATAACATTTCTCCTGTTATAAATCTAGATTTTACGCATGTATTTAGAATTATGTTATCATATAATCTAGCCGTAAAACTGTTTGACCCACCTGGTGCTTTGTCTAGTATTTGTCAGCTTTTGAATTAAGGGAGAAGTAAATACAGTCCCAAAAGAAGCAGAATAAAATGAAAGTAACCTGGCCTCATGAACCTGCCTGTGGAGACAAAGGAATCTACCAGAAGCGTACTTGCAGAGCAGCAAATGAAGCATACAGTGGACAAAAGGTAGCACAGGTTTTTGTTCTGTTTGAACTAACTGGGATCTTTCCAAGCTCTGCGGCAATTCTAGGTAACCCACGGAAAATACAGGTCTCTCAGAATGTCTCGATTCTGGAAAAATGGTGAAATAAAGGCCAGGAGCACCAGTTCAAAAGGGAATTAAGAGATGTACCTGAGAATAATCTACTCCCTCCTTGTCTTTTTCTTACAATTTCCTTTCTGGAAGGTGACATATGAAAGCTGCACAAGGTTAGGCCTTGAGGAACCTATATTTCTTAAATCTTGACCTTTCACAGCACAAAAACAACAGGATTTAATTTCTCCGAACAGGAAGCAGGTCTTCTCAAATCAAGGAATCAACTTTCCAACCCTTCTGCATATCTTTAAAAGCAAAAACAAAGCTCTCAAAGCAAATAATAGACTCAATTCGAAACCTACCAAATTGCCTACATCTGGTTATTGCTCAACATTTCTGGTTAGAAATACTTAATTTTGCTGGAACCATTTTATAGAGCTAACAAAACGTTGGAAATTTTAAAGTAACTTGTGTTCTGGTATGAAATGATCACAGCTGTGCTACTTAATTCCACAGGAACACTGCCTAGAGAGACATTTCCATAGGCTGCCAATAAGCAATTGCTGTAAACACCCAGATGGCTAATTTTATCACGGGACACAGAGGCTGAGGCTTACAATGCAGCTCCACTTTTTACTGCTTATAAACACAGCAAGGCACCCAGATAAAATGTCAAATTCCTAAAGTCACTGAGAAGCATTATGTGGAGGTAACCATGCCTACACCCCTCTCCCAGAAGATCCATCTGCCCCAAATCACCCTCATCTCCAGCAGAGACATTTCAACTTGCTCTGTTTTACGGCATCCAGAAATCCCTTTTTGCCTGGAATAATGCTGTGAACAGATCAAAAAGACAGTTTAAAAAGAGCAAATGGGATCACTCTGAAGTCATGGGTTGACAATCCTCCTGTCTGATGCAGTTTGCCTACTGCACCCATTTTTACCTCAGCTCCTAGTCAAAGCTTATTCTTCTCCATAATCTTGACTGCAATAATCTCAAGGGATGGCAAAATCCTCTGAAGCCTTTCACAAATCCACTTCTCAGGTTTCCTTCCTTAGGTGGCTGCTAAGTAACAATCATATCTGACACAGCTACCTGTCCCCAAAGACATGGCTGCTTCAAGAGGAGTTGAGGGGAAAAAAAAGTATCACAGATAAGTTAAGGACTCACTTTACCTGGACTTAGATTTCATTTCTCCAGTACTAACTTAAAACAGAAGTTAAAATTTTTGGTTAAAATGGGGGAAAGGGTAGGCTGTATCCATTCAAACATTGGAGTCTGGGTAAGAAAAACTCCCACAGAAACTAAACTTATTCAATAAACAAGAAGGTTTCTTCAGAAGATATGCGGAGAAAGGAAAGCATACGCTTGAGGATAAATGTCACAGACACATAGTGTTCCACAGACTGGATATAATTAGCAAGCTCCTGTATGTTAGAAACTATTTTTGTGATTATTTTAATTCACTTTCCCATTAATAATACAGTTAAAATGAAAAAAAAAAAGGCCATAAAAAGTTAAATTATATATTGTAAAACTGTTTTTGTCCCATGGGGATGAGCACAGCACAAACTGTTATTCAACAGTGTAAGAAATCTCAGCATTCAGAGAACAGCATGTGACTGCTCACTATCACAGTCCTGCAAAGCAGGAGGAGAGCTATGGCCAGAGAGGTGAGGAGGGGTGAACGTTCTGACACACTGCTAAAGCTGCAAATGCAACAATTACCTCTACTATGCTTTTTCTTTGAAACAGGCCAGACGCACATGACTGGGCCAAACCATCAGGTTTTGGTACAGTGAGTGGAAAGCTAAATTATATACTGACACATTATATAAAACCAGTCCCTTCTCACAAAATTCTATTCTGCGGATTAGAAAAAAAAAGTACATTAACAAGGAACTATCTCAATAAAAAGTTGAATTAAAAAGGGAAAAGTGTCCCAGGAGCAAAAATGGCAGTCATGCAGACCTCACCTTATTTCTTGGAACTGTTCCCCCTCCATTAAAGGGACCTGTAAATGTGACATTTTGTTTTTGCCATTTTTTATCAGATCTTGCAAGCCTTCTAATGTTCTCTTTGCTGATGTATTACACCTAGGACTGTGTTAGCCCCATATCTAATGACACAATAAAGGACAGCTATTAAACATTTAATTGATGAAACAATTTGGGGGGTTGAGGGGGTGCTTTTAGAGAGCTAAAACCCGAACTTTTATGAAAAGGCTCTATTTGCTCCCCCCCTTTTTTTTTTCCCTCCCCCTCCCTACCCTGGTCTGGTACAGAAACAGTGAATGTGAGCTCTGACTGTCCAAATGCTTGATATTTACATATCACCTTATGCTTATTTAACCTTCCAGTACAAACAAGTCCTTAATATCCGTGCACTATACACAACATGTTGGTGATCTATATTAGTCAATATGCTTTACTAAAACCAGCACAGATCCAAAGTCTGTGCCAAGGTGAATATCTCTAAACATCACAAGTCTTCTCAGACCAACATTTTTCTGATACAGTTTTAAACATAACTGTTCCCACACTTCTGTCCACTTAGAAAAAAAATCATGATTTGAAACTGCTGGTCATGTAAATACCAGCAACCTTCAGAAACAACATTATTATTAGTTATATCAACCGGTAATTTGTTTCTTGTGCTACCCAAATTACGTTGTAACATTTTAGAAGTCCATGCGCGGACACAATGACGCAGGAGTCCTCCTGTTTCAGAGCCACCAAAACACTAAAGCCATCTGTGCTTTAGTGTTTTAGAATGCAGAATCAGTGTTGACTGTAATCCTCCAGTTAGAGCTCTGGGGATACCCAGTTTCCTACCAAGAGCATTTATAAATAAAACAAAAGTTGTTTTCTCCTTACAGAATTTTTTTCAAGACAGATAATATTTCTTTGTCTACATAAACTGCAACAAATATCTGCACAGTTACTTTGGTATGGACAGAGAGAAATTATGGCTCCCCATCACAAACCGTTTCTATACTGCATAAAAGAAATCGATTTCCAGCACACATTTCAAAAAAATGGCAAAAAATGGTTTTGGATATTTTAAGCAGCTCCCCCTCTCCCTTAAACCTAGACAGTATTCAGGTAGACTAAAGTGCAAACGCATCGGGGACTGTAGATCCAACTCTTGGATACTGTTATTCACTGCATGGCAAATGATTTTTGTGATTTAAGAAGCTTTCAAACCTTACTCGGTGGTGATCCTGACAAAACCTTGGTTTGCCTAGTGTGTTTATCAAGCCAAGAGCCTGGCAAAGCCATTAGCATTCTAAACTATTGGAGTGTTCAGTCACAGCAGGTGAAAGAGAAAGCAGTGGTCGATCATCACTTCCACCTTTCCCACCGGCAATGCTACTAGAAGAACATCTTCCTCACCACTGTATTCTTGATCATCTTTAAACAGCTGAGATTCAGCTGTGAGGTGAGTCATTTAGGGCCAGTTTATTGCTGCTCAGACAGAGAGATGAGAATGAGGCACCCAGTAATGATGCTCATCGTAAGAGCCCTATAAAGCTTTCTTAAAACTGCCACTAACTGTGAAGCTGGCAAGATCCCAATCCTGTTCAGGTTGATTTTGCTCTCTGTGCTCCAGCCAGAAGACTTGCTACCGAGTTGGTCCAGTAGCTGCTTTGTCTTTTTGGTCGGTTTCAAAGATGTGTTTGAATTTATGTCTGCATTGTTGTGACACTACTGCAGTGCGGAAGGGAAAACCTGTAGGAAGTCTTATTTTATTTGGAATATTTGGAAAGGATTCATAAAAGGTTCAGCATTAGGATTTTTTTTTTTTAAAGTTGCTTAAAACTGTCTTTTTGTTTCCACATGTTTCAACAGAAAGAAGAAACTGCATATTCTATAGAGGAGTATTGTTCAAAGAATTAGCTATTTTTCCCTATATTTTTTACATAAATTTCTTATTCAAGAGTGGATGCCTGAGGTGTTATTTAATATAGTATCTCATTTAGCTTTATCACACCACCTTTCATATTCCTAATACTTTAAGGATTCCCTTTTGAGATGGGGATGAAGTCTCTGCTTACCTTTGGATTAGTTCGCTGCTGCAGTCTTCTCTCTTCCCTCTCTCTCTGCAAACGCTCAAATTCTTCTCTGATTTCAGCTGGAGTTCTCTTCCTTTCCACAACCTACTCAAAAATAAATGGAAAACTAAACATTACCAGAAAGAGGATGTCCAGGGCATTTACTTGCTGATGGAACCAAGGGTCACTGATGCTCTTGGCAGGCTCTAACACCTTGTCCCAGCTGCTGCTGCTGCCACAAGCACCTCTTGGCATGTGTTTCAGTACTCAGAGTTTGGAACCAAACACCTGGGCAAGACTGAAGGGCAGGCATGCTCCGAGAGAAGTGAAATGTTCTTGTTCTTTCCACTCCCTTGAAAACACTAGGGCAAGCAGCTTTCAGACCACAAGGACAAGAACTATAGTGCAGCCATTAGCAATAGCTATCCACTCACTTATCAACTAGGTGTAGAAACGATATATGAAAATGACTGAAGGCCTGGCATGAGGTAAACTGAGCAAGCGTGAGCTTCGTGATTTTAGGCTACACTGGTCTAACCTGATTCACATCTGTTTAACTTGTGCGTCTCGGTGAATAAGGATCTAAAACAGGTATGGCTACAGTTATGCTTGGAAAAGGTATTGGATTTGGCTCTTCAAAATAAAATCAAGTATGCAATCACCAGGTCAGAAATGCCTGTTTCATGCTGCCGCTGCTCTGTATTTCTTGCTACTAACAACAACCTTGATCTTGGTAGCGACCTGACCCAATAAAATATGATTTTGCAGGAAGCAGCATAATATGATCAACTAGGACTGGCAGAGGCTAGTCAGGAGACTTCACAGTAGGAAAGCCAGGAATGGAGGAATGGGTAAGTTCTCTTTCATAGCACCTTACAGCTGTYCCCCCCMCYCCCCCCCCCCCCAAAAAAAAAGAAGAACGGAAAGGAAAAGAAAAGAAAAAGGAAGTCAGACTCAAAGGCTGGCTGATACTAAAAAAAATTTCAGATGACATAAGACTGGATGGACAGTAATGATGCATTTGTCTGAGAAAGATGTTGCTTGTCACAGTCATATCCTGTTAGGGAACTCTGAATGTCAGATTTATTGTTCTCTTGGTAAGGAAAAAAAAAATATATTCTTTAAATATCCATCATGGTATTCCAACAGAGAGAGACAGACAGAAAAAAAAAAAAAAACAAAAACCAAGAATGCCTTTAAACAGGCATTTTTTTTAACCATCAAGGGGTCACTGCAGTTTGATGCAACAACAAGAATTTCAGATAAAGCTGGATTTAATCAATTCCACAGGCTATAAGGTGCTAAATTTCTCTCACCTCCCAACCTTCCATTTCCAGTCCTCTTCTCCCATATATGTCATAGATGGCTCTGGTCTGTGGATCGCTAAGCACTGCAAATTAAAATCAAAAGAGACGAGAGCATTCAGTTCTTGGTCTTCTCAAATTTCATGCCAACACACTAGTGTTACTTGAAATTCAAGCACAAATTCTGGAAACATGAAATGTCACTCTATAATTTCATCCAATTTTTACATTAATTTCCTTTAAAATTTTCACATGCTATATTAATAGAACAGCTGGACTTTTCTATCCAACAAATTTCATTTTTTCCACACCTTTAAAATCAAAAAATGAAAAGAACGTGAAAGAGACATGCAGACTATTTGAATATACAGCAGGGTTTTTTAAATTGCTTTTATGACTGAAGGGTGACACAAACACTCTAACAATCAACAGGATTATTAGCAATTTGATGACAGCAGTCCCTGAAAACTTTCTAAGGAAGAATGAGGTCTACCTCTGACTAGCTTTCAAAGCTAGCTCCTTAGCGTTTTGCTCCCTGTCTTCTACCTCCCTCATCAACCTTGTCCAACCCCATTTTGGTGCAGAACCATTTGCTCTCCCAGATTACTTGTTCTCCACTGATTCCCCCCAAACTAGCCATGGAACTTTGAAAACTCAAGCAAAAAACACCATCTTCTCTAAAGCGCGTGAAGAAGCATCTCTGTCCTCAGAAAACCCATAAAAACAGTTTTGGCAAGTTTAAGACTTCCACTGACCTTCATACGCTTGGTGAACAAGGTTAAACAGCCGCTCAGCTTGCGTTTTGAGCTCTGGGTCTCTGTGCTTGTCTGGATGGTACAGCATACACAGCCGGCGGTAGGCAGCTTTCAGCTCTTCCTGAGAGGCCTGTGAAAAGCAACAAAAATGAATTAAAACACAATCAATGCTGACTGAAAAAAGACCATTCTCAAGATCAGCCCTAAAACAGAAGTCCAACAGCTATTAAATTCCATCACTTTTACTGAGATGAAATGAAGAATGCACTTCTGTTTTGTTGCAGAATACACTTTTTACATATGCTAATAATATGTTCAATTATGCACACCGATATTTTCCCTGCTATGTATAGGATGACAAATGACAGCAACAGCTCATCAATCTATACCTAGATGAAAACAAGTTTAGTAAAAAATACATGGAATTTCTGTTCATATATTATTTTTATTAGACAACTAGCATCTCCTCGATTCAATGCAAAAGAGCAAGGAAAAACTAAAGTCACCCCATGAAAAAACACTTAAATCCAGAGACTTACATCAATTCTACTCCTGTTTTGATCCTAAACTTCTCAAATATTATTAAACCTACCAAAAAAGCACTGACTTTCCACAACAGTAAAGGTAATTTCTACTCAATTTCTACTGCAATTTTCTACTCATTCCTTTACTGCTATGCTCTACAGCACTTCCATTCCTATAGGGCAAGAGCACTCCATTGTGCTATAGGAATGGACAGCGCATCACCTCCCCTCACAAATATAGTCACCTGCAGTAGCAGGATAAACAGAAGAACAACATGTCACTAAATATATCAAGACAAAAAACGTTCTTTACTACAACCATTCCAGAATTTTAGATGGCACGTGGCCACGTTCCAAAGACATTTGGTGGAAACCGATTTTGGATGCCTCTTTGAGAATCGATAGAGCAATAAAACACTCCTTCCTCTATCACCTCCCTGGAGACAACCTCAGAGCAATATGATTTCTGTGACTCTAGACAGTCAGGGCAGCTCCCCCTTTATTGCCTCTTTCCCGCAACAGTCCTTACTTTTCGGCAGCTGTCTATTCCTTGAAGGCTGGTTCACACGCATTTAGAAATGCAGCTGCTAAATCAACTGGAACTTCTCAGAAAGATACAGCCAGCACATACAGCTCTCAACTTCAGACTGGTACAAGCAGGCCAGTTACAAACCGGTGGTGATCAATTCCTGGGGCACTTACAATCGAACAACAGGGAGCAGGCTGCCACTTTTCTGGCGCAAGGAAAACATTCACAGTAAAATAACCGTAACAACATTACAGGTACTTGCTGGCCTCCTTCAAGCAATTGTGATTACCCTTTTGTTATAGCCAGGGATTATAAAGGACAGAAATACAAGATAAGCAAGTGATAAAGGGGCATGAAAGTTTTAAAATCACAAATTCCATTTACTTTTAATGATCTTCAACGACTGAAGTTTTCACAGTAGTTTCCCTCAGAAACAAAGGCAATAAAAGTTCATTTCTTAAGGTAATGCCTTTTTTTCAACTTGTGATAAAGACAGTGTGGACTTTCAATTGAAGAAATGCATTCATTTGTGTATATAAGATAGGAGCCCATTTATTTTTGAGGGTAGCTTAAGGTAAGCAATTTTTCTGCACGTTATTACTGTTTCATATTAATGTTTCTAAATGATATAGCAAAAGGGGACCTGCCAATCTTGCTGGTCCCTAGAAAGTAAAGGTAGCTACAGATCAGCTTTTTTTCCTTTTTTACTATCCTGTGCTTTTTCGGACATTGAATTTAAACTAGATTGAGAAGGTAGGGGAATACACGGCCCTAAAATTATGTTCTTTAATCATATTAATGATAAATGGTTTAATGTGCTATTGATTAAGTAATAGAAACAAGTACTCTCATTTTTCATAAATAGCACGTTCAATAAAATGTTAGACTGGGCCTTTCATCATCTCGAATAGCTTCAGTCATTGATCCAATATTTCATGAGCGATAACCTCTCACAAACCACTATGGAAATACTGACATCATTTCACATTGCAAAGAAATATGTATAACTCAGTAATAATGATATGTAAGTTACATTTTCATTACTAAAACTCTAGGCAAAATTAAAAGGTGCACCATCTCCCTTATTTAGGGTTTGAACAGCTTCATTTAATGTCTCAGTCACGCCGCTACATTTTTACCAGATTGAAATCTATGGAAGATTAAACATATATATACTAGAAAATTGCTGCTCAATAGGTTCAGCCTCCCCATCAGGGCTGTAAAGTTCAGCGGTTATTTATTATTTTAAGATTAGCTGGCACATCACACTAAATTGGCTCAACACACAGAAGTATCAGTTTACTGTATACCACTGCTATGCGGAGTAGCAGTATTCAGTTAATCAGCAAGGGGTAATTTAATAAGATAAAAAAAACAAACAGCAACCACTCTCAGCTGGAATTACTCCCTCAAATATCCACTTAACTTGGTTTCCAGTTCCCTCTTGCACCAGACCTGAATTTCCTGGTGTTGAGGGAAGACCTGAAAGCCTAGCTAAGATAACTATTAAGCCTTCATTGTTAACCTCCCCAAGGACTCAGAGCACTTGCAAGCTCCTCATCTCATTCTTTTAACCTTTATATCTGCACAATCCTGATATTTGGGGTGTGAATTTCAAAAACCACCAAGTGATTTAAAAGTATGACCTACTGACGTGTGCTTTGGAGTCACTCAGAAACTTTTCAAAGAGAAAAAAACCCAGTCCTTTTTACCATTTGTTCTCTGCTGCTCAGCATTAGAGAGCTCTGAATACAGAGTTACAGTCCAAATTTTTTCCTTCAGAAATGCAGAAGACTTACATAAATGAGACACAGAAGACTGCCACCATGACCACAAGCATCAACATTAATTGCAAAGATAATTTGTTCAAAGCTATCAGACTAAATTGCTTCCAGGTCTTGAACTCTTCTCACATGCAGTAGTAGTAGCTCAATAAAAGCTTTTTTTCAACCCCAAATGTTAACCTTTTGACTGACATCCTTAAACAGTGAAGTCTGCTAATACATATAGCTACTGCATATGATGAGCCAAACTACAGCACAGCATATACGTTTGGATCTTCAGCAATTTCCCTAATTACTATTAAAGAAAAAAATCACTCTGCATTTTTTCCAAACAATTATAATATGAACTGCATGAATGAATACTGACCTATATTTAAAAATAAGATTGAGGACTATCGATTCTCTTTTTCTTTGATAAGGGAGGTGTTTTGGAAAAGCAAAGAGTTCCTGATTAACATTTGGGAAGTGTAGCTTTACCATTAACATTTGGTCCGTATAGCACTGATTAAGTAAGAATGCAGGTACAAGCCAAGAAAGAGATATCTTTTGTATATACAAATAGTAAGTCTAAAATCAAATTCTCAAATCTGTCACAGTATTTTTGCAACATGAAAGGATGCAGTAAAATCCTTCTCTTGATTGTACGTAATTCACGTTTCTTCCACTGTTTACAAAGTCTCTGGGATTGCTGCAGGTCAGTCTGCGTGCCCTTACTGCTCCCTAAACAATCCTAGTCCATTTAACTACCTCTTTTCCTGCTCTGACTGCACCTGAAGCTGGTAACACCTGAGCAGGGAACACGCAAGCATCTTTGCCTGCCAGGGCCCAGAGGCTTCTGCACAGCTCCCGTAACAGTTTACTTAAACTCTGTAAAAGAGCAGGTATACACACAAAAACGCAAGAAGCTTTGTGCCATCGCGGTGAAGGCTGACACACACAACAAATGCTCACAGCTGCTTCTTTACCATCTCCCAAAGACTTTCCATACCGCACTCAGTGCGTGTATGACATGATTTACCTCGCTTTACGTATTTGGAAGGTGGCCAGTACTTCTCGTAGATACGTGCTGCACTTGTCGCCGCACAGGCCAGGCAGCGCACGGCTCCCCACACTCAGCTGCTGACTGCGTGCAGCACCCACCCGTCAAACTGCTAAAAAGGAAAACCCTGAAACAGCGCCAGAGCGGGCAGATTACCTCCTTCTGCAAAACTGCTGCCGCCTTCCCCCCTCCCCCCGGGCAAAGGGAGGATGCGGGGTTTCACAGAGCGGCAAACGCCCGCAGCGGCCTCGCAGAGGCCGAGGGGCCGCGGCGCCCCCGGGGCTC